>NC_069505.1:167523103-167665603 GCF_027579735.1 Bombina bombina | reverse complement strand
AGAAATAATTACCCATGTACTTGACATCCAAAAATCCAGTTCTGAAATAAATAAATAAATAAATATATATATATATATATATATATATATATATATATATATATTCCTTGTGTAAATCATTAATCATCATATTTTATATTCACTATATTTTAATCCAGTATGTTTGCCCCCTACAATAGATCTTTTAGTAAAGGTATATAGTTAAAGTATAATTTGTATACAATTATGTATTACTTTATTTAGTCCTTATCATATTATGGTTTCTTTAGAGATTAGCAGCACAAACAGAATACTCAACATATTTGGCTGTCATCTGCTGAACAGAAATGAAAGATCACAAGGTTTCCATAGCTGTAGCGTTGGTCTTTTTGTTCCAAGCCCCCATCTGGGAAGGCCATGGTGCGTTCTCATATGGAACGCAGGTTTTTTTCTGTAATCTGCTTAGCTTCACTGCCGTTAGAATCTTTATTCCATGTTTGTGTAATTTATAATTTTAATGAGACTGTTGCTCTTGTGGGCTTTGAAATTTATTAAAACCTCTTTGTGCATATGCTTTTGTTCTTGTATGATGGGCTCAGTGTATTTAAAAATGATGAATTTTATTCATGGTTTTCAGAAGTGAAAGGATTAACGATTCTATTCAGTGAATCTCTATCAGTGGGCTCGTCAATTGATATTTAGCCGTATTTTTAATGACTAAGTATATTTTTTTTATGAATGTGTAAAAATGTTGAAGTTATTTATTTTTTTGCATTTACAATTCAGTGGCGAGCTTTATTCTACGGTTTGTCATTACTCCAGTATGATACGTATACAAAGCTCTAACTCTTGAAATTTTTTAACCTCCTCTGTAAATCATAGAAACATAGAATTTGATGGTAGATAAGAACCAAAAATGCCCATCAAGTCCACCCATATTACATGTTACTTTTTTGAAAAATGTTAGTCTTTGTGTTTACCACTTCAATTGGAAGTTTAGTCAATGAATCCACCACTCTTTCTGTAAAAAGAAGAAAAAAAAATATGCCTCCTCATATCTGCTACCCTCTAACTTTAAATTGTGACCCCTTGTTTTGGCATTTATTTTTTGGGGAAATGCTTTCAGCTTCCAATTTATAAAAGTCCCTTCGTAAATTTGAAGGATTCTATCATGTTATCTCTTCTCTCCTCTAAAATTTACATATTTAGATCATACTCTTTCTTTGTAATTTTAGACCATGTATAGTACCATTTTAGCTGCCGTCCTTTGGACAGTTTCAGTAAATCGTAACATCTCAATTTTTTTTCTTTCATGATTCAGATAGAGCATGCAATTGTAAGCCACTTTCTAATTTACTCCCATTATCAATTTTTCTTCCTTCTCTTGGTATCTTTATTTGAAAAGCAGAAGTATATGTTTGAGACGGCTCATTTTTGGTTCAGAACCTGGGTTGCACTTGCTTATTGGTGGCTAAATGTAACTAACCAATCGGCAAGTGCAACCCAAGTTCTGAAAAAAAAATGGGCCGGCTCTTAAACATACATTTTTGCTTTTCAAATAAAGATACCAAGAGAAGGAAGAAAAAATGATAATAGGAGTAAATTAGAAAGTTGCTTACAATTGCCTGCTCTATTTGAATCGTGAAATAAAAAATTGGGTTTACTATCCCTTTTTAAAGTATGGGGGGGTTTTTTTCATTTTTTTTTTTTTTCCATCCAAAATACTCTTTGTGACAAAGACAATTTGTTGGCCTGTTCTTGTGAAGATGAAAAGCCGATATCTATTCTTTTTCTTGCCTTTGCAAGTTTGAAAGTCTTTGGTGTCGCTTGCAAGGAAATGAAGGTTATACTGCGGCTAACCCGAGGTCCTGGAACTTAATGAACACATTTCAGAGGGTGAATAGATGATCTTTAGATTCTCACATTTCCATCAAGTAAACTTACTAACCCCGTTTGGAGTTATTCCCCTTGAAATTAGAGAAAAGTTGTATCTAGTTAAAGATATGAAACAAAATCACACTCTGATCTCAGCCACTGTTTTTAAACCACATCTACTGTTCCCATGGTTTGAACATCTTTGTTAAGAGATTGACGTTCAGGGGTGAATGCTGTAGATTTTTTGTGTCTAATTTTAATTTACTCAGCATTATACTGACTTCAGACTTGTTCACTTGACTAAATTCTTTTGCTAACTTGCCCCCATATTGTAACAATGCCACTGAACGTTAAAAACAAATCCTTGCATTGATTTCCTAATTTTATTATGTTCAGAGTTGTAATCTGAGATTAGAACCAACAATGGCTTTATTTTCTAGACTTAATTTTCTACATTTCATTTGGAATACAATGTGTTTTGTATACAAAAAGGGGCATATAGTATCATGTGCGATTGTAACTCTCAGTAGACCTGTCAATGGGAGATGTAATGTGGGTTTATAGAGCTTGGGCTCCGCAAACTAATTTATGTGAATCTATTTTACTTCAGCTAGAAAAGGCTTGCTCTGTGTCGTCTGCATTTCATATTGTGTAGTGCAGGCTGTCTATTCAAAACCAGGCGACTGCATATGGATATTCCCTTGATATCATTCACTTGCTGTGTAATCTTATTATGCAAAGTTCTAATCTTCACCTAGAATGAATGCCTCTGGGTCAGAATATAGTCATATCAAGGTTCTGGAGGTCATGTTATGTGATCCTTAGCTTATTCTTCTAAGTATGTCTGGGATTTAGAGGGTATTCCCCAGACATTCACAGATATAGGCAGCAAAACCTGCTGTATTTTTGGAAGGAAAGACCAACATGAGGTCCCTGGTAGGATTAAACTTGATTTGTAGCTGTAGGATTTCTTAACAGATGTATTATTGGACAGGGAATAGGGGGCCACTAGCACAGCGAAATTGGAACACGATTGGCATTCTCAGGAAGTCGGCTGGCTGCTAAAACAGCAGCTGCATGTGGATTTGACTTCTTTCAGGTGAAGCAACTTCCAGTCATTTGGAAAGGATGGGATGAAAAGGGACCTCGGTGATAATTTTGATGTCTGCAAGATTTAGTACCAGCGTAATGGGATTATCAGTAACACCTTCAGCGCAGAAAAAGCCACCTGGCGATTTAACTGGCAGCAACTGAGAACTAATCCTTTCCCATCTTTTGGATGTCATTCATGAGGCTTGGAGCAATTTCTGCCCTGCGACTTGTGATTAATTTTATAAACAAAAATCAAGTGATGGTGAAGGAGCACGTATTCATAAGAAAATATGGTTTGTGTGCCTGGCCTATGGCAAGAAATAAGAAGACAACATTGGTGTTCTAACATACTGTACATTTATTTATATTAAAACTATTTATCTAATTACTGGATACAAACTAGATTGTGTCTATTGTAATTTTTATCTAGGGCTGATTTTTCTGCATACTTTTTACATTTATTTTGCATTTTGGTTTGTGAGTAAATGTAATTTGTCACATTTTGAATGAAAGGCAGAATGCACTGACTATCATTTTGTATAAAACCTGAATTACCTATTATACAGAACAGAACATTTTCAAACTTTTTAAAAGGGCACTAATACTAATACTTTGCGATTTTAATATACAATATTTCATTTTTTGTTGGAAAAAAGACTAAAATATAATTTTCTTGTAATATAAGTTTAATAATTTGTGTTCTCATCCAGTTCTAAGAATTGGAAGCACACACTGCAGTCTTCACAAGCCTAACCTTGCCACATATCTGTCCATATTTAGCCTCAGCAGAGAAGATTAGATAAGAAACTTCAAAAAAATTAATTTTGCTAACATATTGATAGTGGCTAGCCTTGTCTCTTCCAGGTACAAGTTGTGGGTAGTGTTTGACTTTTTGAAAAACAATTGCAGGAAATAACTTATTAATGCATTTAAAAAATTCACACTCACCAAGTATGTCAATTTGTTGCCAGACAAGGTGCTTTACTGTCCCTTTACCAGAGCCAATACAATTTGTTTGCTCTCCAAGTTGATTTTCCATAGGATGCAGAAAAGCAGTTATTACGCCAGAAGCTTCTTAAAGGGACACTAAAGCCCAAATTAAACTTTCATGATTCAGATAGGGCATGTCATTTGAAACCACTTTCGAATTTACTTTTATGATCACATTTTGCTTTTTTCACTAAACCTTTGTAGGCTCAAAGACTGATGTCTAAGACTCTGAAATTCTCTTATCTCACAGTCTGGCTGTGAATAGTTAAAAACATACTGTTTGTTCACGTGTGCCTTATAGATAACACTGGGCTTTCTCCCAGGGAGTTATTTAAGAATCAGCACTAATTGCCTGAAATTCAAGTCTGTCAAAGATCGGAGAGAAGAAGGCTATCTTAGATACAAGGTAATCACAGAGGTAAAAAGTATATTAAAGGGATAGTCTAGTCAAAATTAAACTTTCATGATTCAGATAGATCATGCAATTTTAAGCAACGTTCTAATTTACTTATTTTTCTTTGAAAAAGCAAGAATGTAAGCTTTAGGAGCCAGAAAACTTTTGGTTCAGCACCTGGGTAGCGCTTGTTGATTGGTGTCTAAATGTAGAAAAGAAGAACACAGAGGCGCCCAATGGCCTAATACCACAAAACCAAGGTAGAAGTAGGATTGTAAGAGATATACTTACAAACAAACTGCACCCTAGGGTGCAGGGAAGCAGACTGGAACCTCACAGTTGCCCAGCAAACTGAATAGACACAGTCAGATATCCAGGAGTGATTTCTCGCCTGTGGGATCCACAGTGTTCCTAAAGGAAGGGATATAGAGCCAACATAGCCCAGCACAGTTTTATACAAAAATGTGTGTGTATAGAGAATAGGCACACTTACATATTTCAAAGCACCTCCAGGTGCAATATCCACAGGCTGGGGCTTCTCAGCCGCCCAGCTGACTGATTCCAAGGATTTCAGCTAAGTTAATCCCAGACAGGATTCAGGGGTATATGATATATCCCCAGATAAAACACAGCAGCAAGTGTATCAAATTAAAAATATACTTTACATTTGTATCCAATACTTTACATTTGTATCCAATCCAATTAACATAGTTGCTATGGGTACTCTGGTAAACATACATGGTAAACTAACCAGTGATGCAGTCTTATTTAACCAATGAGATATCAATACATCCTTATTTGTCATACATTGTATCCATAGTTTTACATTATAGATACCCCCCCATGTGTACATTGTGAATAACATATTCGCCATACATTCGAATACAAATAACATTTGGATAAAAATAACAGTTCAGATCATCCACAAAATAAACTTAAAATCCGATTAGTGCATATTACCCCACCCCTCCCCTCCCTCATAGACCGTAGCAAAAGCAGAGACCATATGTGCATCGCACAATGCCATCGGAGTGCCTATTGCACTGAGAGCACCTTTATCCATGTATACTTTATTTCTCTTGTTAAGTGTATCCAGTCCACGGATCATCCATTACTTATGGAATATATTCTCCTTCCCAACAGGAAGTTGCAAGAGTCCACCCACAGCAAAGCTGCTATATAGCTCCTTCCCTAACTGCCATATTCAGTCATTCTCTTGCAAGCCTCAACATAGATAGGTTGTGAGAGTCTGTGGTGATTTATACTTAGTTTATTCTTCAATCAAAAGTTTGTTATTTTTAAATGGCACCGGAGTGTGCTGTTTCTCAGGCAGTATTTGGAAGAAGAATCTGCCTGCGTTTTTCTATAATCTTAGCAGACGTAACTGAGATCCATTTGCTGTTCTCACACATTCTGAGGAGTGAGGTACTTCAGAGGGGGAATGGCGTGCAGGTTTTCCTGCAGATAAGGTATGTGCAGTAAAATATTTTTCTAGGAATGGAATTGACTAAGAAAATACTGCTGATACCGAAGTAATGTAAGTAAAGCCTTAAATGCAGCGATAGCGACTGGTATCAGGCTTATTAATAGAGATACATACTCTTATAAAAATGTGTTTTAAAACGTTTGCTGGCATGTTTAATCATTTTTTAACGTACATTGGTGATAACACTGTAATGTTGGTATAGCCTTAAATGCAGTAAAAGCGACTGGTATCAGGCTTATTAATAGAGATACATACTCTTGTAAAAATGTGTTTTAAAACGTTTGCTGGCATGTTTAATCGTTTTTTTTAACATATGTTTGGTGATAAAACTTATTGGGGCCTAAGTTTTTTCCACATGGCTGGCTTAAATTTTGCATAGAAACAGTTAACTGAAGCTTCCCACTGTTGTAATATGAGTGGGAGGGGCCTAATTTAGCGCTTTTTTGCGCAGTTAAAATTACAAAATGAATTATCCAGATTCCCTCAGCAGTCCCATGAATACTACAGGACATTTCTAAAGGGCTAAAAAGACTTCCAAAATTGTTTATAGGGAAGGTAATCCACAGCTCTGCTGTGGCAGTTTTGTTGTGTCTGTTCCACCACACGGGACTTCTGGCAGACAGTTCCTAAGGTGGAGAGAAGAGTTTCTACTCTAGCTAAGCGTACCACTACCTCTGGCGAGGACCGTTGTGCTTTTTAGATCCAATGGATAAAAAATGTTTATTCAACAGGGTTTTATCCTGCAGCCCCTTGCATACATTGCTTCTGTCACTGCTGCTGCGGCGTTCTGGGTTGAGTCTCTTGATGAGGCTTTACAGGCGACTCCATTGGATGAATATATTTGACAAGCTTATGCTAGCCAATTCCTTTGTTTTCTGATGCCTTTGTTCATTTGACTAGACTAACGGCTAAGAATTCTGTTTTTTACTATACTGGCGCACAGAGCGCTATGGCTTATATCATGGTCAGCTGTCGTGACTTTAATAAATAAGCTACTTAACTTCCCTTCAAGGGGCAGACCCTATTCGGGCCTGGTTTGAAGGAGATTATTGCTTATATCACTGGAGGAAAAGGTCATGCCCTTCCTCAGGATAGGAATCAAGGGCCAAAAAAAGGTCTATTTTTCGTGCCTTTTAAAACTTCAGGGCAGGTGTGGCTTCCACTTCCTCTAAGGCAAAACAAGAGGGAATTTTTGCTCAGTCCAAGGCGGTCTGGAGACAATTGGACCTGGAACAAAGATAAGCAGGCCAAGGAGCCTGCTGCTGCCTCTAAGGCAGCATGAAGGAACGGACCCCTATCCAGTAACGGATCCTATAGGGGGCAGACTTTCATTCTTCGCCCGGGCATGGGCAAGAGATGCCCAGGATCCCTAGGCATTGGAATTTATATCCCAGAGATATCTTCTGGATTTCAAAGATTCCCCCCCCCAAAAAAAAGGGGAGATTTCGCCTTTCACAATTATCTGCAAACCAGATAAAGAAGGAGGCATTCTTACATTGTGTACGAGATCCATCCAGTTCCAAGAGAGGAACAGGGACAGAGTTTTTACTCAAATCTGTTTGTGGTTCCCAAGGTGAGGGAACCTTCAGACCTATTTTGGATCTAAAGATCTTAAACAAATTCCTCAGAATTCCGTCATTTAAGATGGAAACTATTCGTACCATCTTAACTATGATCCAGGAGAGTCAATAGAGGACTACAATGGATTTGAAGGATGCTTATCCTCACATTGTGATGCATAAAGATCACCTTCGTTTTTCAGGTTTGCCTTTCTAGACAGGCATTACCAGTGTGTAGCTCTTTCCTTTGGGATATCTACAGCCCCAAGAATCTTTATGGAGGTTCTGGGGTCGCTTTGGCGGTCCTTAGGCCGCGGGGCATAGAAGTGGCCCCTTAGTTAGACGACATCCTGATACAGGCGTCAAACATCCAAATTGCCAAGTCTCATACGGACGTAGTACTGGCATTTCTGAGATCACATGGGTGGAAAGTGAACAAGGAAAGAGTTCTCTATCCCCAATCTCAAGGGTTTCCCTCCTAGGGACTCTGATAGATTCTGTAGAAATGAAAATTTACCTGACGGAGTCCAGGTTGTCAAAGTTTCTAAATTTCTGCAGTGATTTTCATCCCATCCGCGCCCTTCGGTTGCTCAGTACATGAATGAAATCGGCTTAATAGGTAGCGGCAAGGGACATAGTACCGTTTGCACGTCTACATTTCAGACCGCTGCAACTATGCATGCTCAGTCAGAGGAACGGGGATTACACAGATTTGTCCCCCTGTTGAACCTGGACCAAGAGACCAGAGATTCTCTTCTCTGGTGACTATGTCGGGTCCATCTGTCCAAGGATAAGACCTTCCGCAGGTCAGATGGGACAATTGTTACAATGGATGCCAGCCTTTTAGGTTGGGATGCAGTCTGGAACTCCCTGAAGGCTCAGGGATAGTGGACTTAGGAGGAGACCCTCCTTCTAATAAATATTCTGGGAGTGATATTCCATGCTCTTCAGACTTGGCCTCAGTTAGCAACTCTGAGGTACATCATACTCAGTCGGACAATATACACGACTGTGGCTTACATCAGCCATCAAGGGGGAACAGAAGTTCCCTAGTGATGTTAGAAGTCTTACAATATTTCACTGGACAGAGACTCACTCTTGTCTATCAGCTATCCATATCCCAGGTGTTGAGAACTGGGAGGTGGATTTTCTAAGTCGTCAGACTTTTCTTCCGGGGGAGTGGGATTTCCTCCGGAGGTCAAGACCAAGCAGGAGAGGGCTTTGGTGTTTTTGACAGCGCCTGCGTAGCCACGCAGGACCTGGTATGCAGATCTGGTGGACATGTCATCCTTTCCATCACGGTCTCTGCTTCTGAGACAGGTCCCTCTACCTCAGGGTCCTTTCAACCATCTAAATAGAATCAATCTGAGATGGACTGCCTGGAGACTGAACGCTTGATGTTATCAAAGCATGGCTTCTCCGAGTCAGTCATTGATACCTTAATACAGACATGAAAGCCTGTCTCTAGGAAAAATTGAACATAGATATGGTGTAAATATCGGATTGTTATGAATCCAAGGGTTACTCATGGAGTAAAGCCTGGATTCCCAGGATATTATCTTTTCTCCAAGATGTTTTTGAGAAAAGGGTTGTCAGCTAATTCCTTAAAAGGGACAGATTTTTACTCTGTCTATTTTTTTGCACCAGCGTCTGGTAGGTATTCTAGACGTTCAGGCATTTGGTCAGGCTTTGGTTAGATCCAAGCCTGTGTTTAAAACTGTTGCTCCACCATGGAGCTTAAACCTGGTTCTTAAGGCTCTTCAAGAAGTTCCGTTTGAACCTTTTTTTGTTCCATAGATATCAATCTTTATCTTGGAAAGTTCTTTTTGGGTAGCTATTTCCTCGACTCGTAGAGTCTCCAAATTATCTGTGTTACAATGTGATTTTCCTTATCTGGTCCTTCGTACGGATAAGGTAGTCCTGCGTACCAACCTGGGTTTTTTCCTAAGGTGGTATCTAACAAGAACATCACTCAAGAGATAGTTGTTCCATGCTTGTATCCTAATCCTTCCTCAAAGAAGGAACGTCTATTACACAATATTGGACGTGGTTTGTGCTTTAAAGTTTTACTTACAAGTTACTACAGTTTTCATCAAACGTTCACCTTGTTTGTTGTCTATTCTGGACAGAGGAGAGGTCAAAAGACTTCAGCAGCCTCTCTGTCTTTTTGGTTAAAAAGCATAATTCATTTAGCTTATGAGACTGCTGGACAGCAGCCTCCTGAAGGGATTGCAGCTCATTCTACTAGAGCTGTGGTTTTCACTTGGGCCTTTTTTAAATGTGGCTTCTGTTGAACAGATTTACAAGACGGAGTCTTGGTCTGCGCTTCATACTTTTTCAAATTTAACAAATTTGATACCTTGCTTCTTTGGAGACTATTTTTGGGAGAAAGGTTTTTTTTTTTTTTTTTTACAGGCAGTGGTAATTTCCGTTTAAGTACCTGCCTTGTCCCTCCCATCATCCGAGTACTTTAGCTTTGGTAT
Source organism: Bombina bombina (assembly GCF_027579735.1). Lineage (NCBI taxonomy): Eukaryota > Metazoa > Chordata > Amphibia > Anura > Bombinatoridae > Bombina > Bombina bombina. The sequence goes on along the minus strand of NC_069505.1, from coordinate 167,655,745 downwards.
TGGTATTCCATAAGTAATGGATGATCCGTGGACTGGATACACTTAACAAGAGAAAACATAGTTTATGCTTACCTGATAAATTTATTTCTCTTGTAGTGTATCCAGTCCACGGCCCGCCCTGTCACTTTAAGGCAGGTAATTTTTTCATTTGAACTACAGTCACCACTGCACCCTATGGTTTTTCCTTTCTCTGCATGTTTTCTGTCGAATGACTGAATATGGCAGTTAGGGGAGGAGCTATATAGCAGCTTTGCTGTGGGTGGACTCTTGCAACTTCCTGTTGGGAAGGAGAATATATTCCATAAGTAATGGATGATCCGTGGACTGGATACACTACAAGAGAAATAAATTTATCAGGTAAGCATAAATTATGTTTTTTCTATTGCAGGTTTATGTGCTCAAATATTATTACATTTGAGATCTTAGTACATATCACTCAATACCGATCGCAGAAATCGGCAGTTGTTAACCAACATCCGGGTTTCTTTAGACCACCCACACTTGTGTGTCAGAGATTACGCTGGCCAATGGGTATTCATTATTAGCCCATGTCAGATGGCAAAAAAACTTATTCAATGAAAGACATAACAAAAACGGAGCGTACGATGCACATGTAACACTAATGATTATCATCATGATAGACAAAGATCATAAAGTAACTTATTACCACCAAGGAATTTAATTATCCTAATCTATACTTAATAAAACGTGTCTAAATACTGATGTGCTAGATGTGCACTAATGTGTACTGCCCACAGCTAATCCACTACATATAATTTACTTGTATGAGATCATAAAGAATAAAGTCTTAAAATGTTGGCTATAATGTCGTGTGCCTAAGATATAATAATGTGATGTGTTAAACTAGAATGCATCTGTGAAGATAAATCCTGATTTGAAATGTCCTTAATAACTAAAGGTATATATCATACTAGTAGTGTATACAGAAATCAACTCAATAATACGGAGATAGGAGTGAATAGCGAATATATGTGTGATATGCCACTACAATATGTGATATAGAGTAAAGTAATGTGTGGTGTGGGGGAGATGTGTATTTACATTATGTGTGCTATTTAATAACTCCTAATAAGTGTAACATAAACTGGATGTGACTATGTGGTGATAACCATGGGGGTTATTCCCTAAACACATATAAAATATAAAGATTAGTATGTAAACGTGATATTACCATAATAATCCTGGTATGTTATCTAAGTCAGAATTGTGATGTGAACTATATTAGTAAATCCTTAGGAGATAAATGTGTTGGTGTATTGCAGATTCACTTAAGTGATGGTAAGGGATCTAACAGGTTATCTGGAATGGATATCAATGTTGTAGACCTATAACTAATGGAGTGTCATAGTGGGGACTAAATATACTAATGTCATTGTCTAAGATGTTAACCCAAGACAAATATTGATATGTAAATATATGTTATGACAGTAGATAAAATAAACTAGAATAATGATAATAAGGTCCAATATAAAAAGGGCGGCCATGTCCAAATTCTCATTAAGTCCTTCAGGTTGAAGGGTTCTTAGCTTGGTGATCCAAAAGGATTCCCTACGTCTAAGGGTAAGGAAGGCATTAGGTTGTGATCTACTAATTTTGTTCTATGGGAATAATTTTCATCATATTCTCATTTCTATTCCCTTTATGTACATGAACACAATGTCTGGACACACTATGAGATGAAATCTTTTTCTTAATGTTGTACACGTGTTCACTCCACCTCCTTTTTGCCTTTCTACAAGTGTGCCCAACATATTGGACCCCACATTGACAGTACAATAGATAAACAATGAAAGTGGATTCACAGGTCATATGACTCTTAATTGAAAAAAGCTCACCTGTAGTGTGTGATCTAAAATATGATGTCCCATGTGCTATATACTTGCACATACCACAACATTTTTTTAAAGCATTTTGACACTCTATTCTTGTTAGAATTTTTAGTAGTAAAATCCTTAAAATGATTGTATTGGTTTTTTTGTCTCTCACTATCTTACTCGGGGCCAATGTGGTTTTAAGTGTAGGGGCCCTTCTATATCTCACGAAATATAGGATCATTTGTTAAGACTGGCCAGTGTTTACATAAGATTTTGTGAATTTCTCTATGGTTTGAATTATATCTAGTAATAAACAAAGGGGGATTTGATTCTTTGAATTTATCTTGTTTCTTTATCTTTCATAAAATATCTATCTCTGTCCTCTTCTCTAACTTTTTTTAAGGTTCTTATCAATCAAAGTAGCGGGATTACCTTTCTCTATAAACCTATTGCCAATCACTTTGGCCTGGTCATCATAGTTCATCATAGTTCCTTCTAATTCTCCTAAACTGTCCGTATGGAACATTGTTTTTCCAACAGCTATAATGATTGCTCTCATAGTGTAGAAAACTATTGCAATCAATAATTTTGAAATAAGTTCTAGAAGAAACTGTTCCACCAACCGACCTTCCCAATGAGAGGTCTAAAAATTCAATACAATCTTTCTGAATATTGTGGGAAAACCCAAAATTATTACCGTTCAGGTGCTTGATGAACCCCACCACTTGTTCATGGGAACCCCTAAAAATAAACAAAAGATCATCAATGTAACGGCCATAGAACACCATACATTTATGGGAATCATAAATGTATTGTTCAAAAATTCCCATAAATAAATTTGCAAAGCTTGGAGCGAACCTGGTGCCCATGGCCGACCCCTTAATCTGTAAATAAAACCTATTCTGATACAAAAAATAATTATGTTTAAGAATAAATGTGATAAGTTCAATGTTGAAATCTCTTTGGATATCAGGCATATAGAAATCTTTCCCTTTAACATTTCTCATGTTGACTCTCCCTTTAACTTGGTTAGGTTTTCTCTTTGTCACTCAGTGAGAAAGAGACAAGATATTCCATGAAATTAGATATTTATGTATTTTGATTTTAGTGTATAACAGTGCATTTAAGAATACACTTTTAAAAACTTTAATTATCATTTGCAGCGCATGGTATGTAAAATGGTTAGCTCTGGCTAGACAATGTGTACCTGTGGTGCCTCAGATACAGTGTGTGTATGTGTATGTATGTGTGTGTGTATATGTGTATATATATATATATATATATATATATATATATATATATATATATATATATATATATATAATCTCAAAATACCATCAGATATATGTATTTATTAATAAATAGAACATATTCTTCTATGTGAAGAACATTGTAATGTGAAATATTCATATTTTTATGTCGGGTTAGCACACTTGAGAATATGCAATCGGGTTTGCGCGCAAGTAGGGTCTTAAGGTTTTTTTTCACTTTTTTTGCTCCATTGACTTCTATGGGGAACACTTTTACGTGCACGGTATTCCAACTTCCGCTTTTTGTGCACATCGGGTTAGCGCTCGTACTAAAACATTTCACGTTCAATACGAGCGCTACCAGGTGCAAGCAAAGTCTTAGTTCTTGTGGAGTACTGGGCGGGTAGGGTCAGGCCAGCCATCTCACCGGCAGATTACAGACTGTGTCACTAACTTACTATATACAGTACTGGGGGGTTAAATAGTGTTACTATATATATACAGTAATAGGGGGGTCAGACCATCTCACAGACTGTGGGCACAGGGTACCTCCTTTTGCAGACATGTAATCTGATTCACATTTTTTTCTGTGTTAAATGTAATAAAAAAAAATGTATTCACCTTTTTTTGGAGGGGGGAGGGGTGGTGGTGGTGGGGCCCTTCTTAGATTCTTGCACCTGGGCCCTGTGGTTTCTAGTTACGCCTCTGAATTCACATAATGAAAATATAATCTTCCCTATTTATAAATCAATGGTAAGTCCCTACCTTGAATATGAAGTGCAACTTTCTGCACAAAATTTTAAAAAACGACATTATAGAACTGGAAAAAAGTTCAGAAGAGGGTGACATTTATAAGGAGAATGGAAGCTTTGCATTGAAGAAAGACTTGAAAGGTTGCAATTATTTACTCTGGAAAAGAGGAGTCTCTGAGGGAATATGATTACATTATAGAAATAATGTACAGGGCCCTTATAAGCAATTAAAGGGATACTAAACCCAGATTTTTTCATTAAAGAAACATTTTTGGTTTAGTATCCCTTTTAACAGCTGGTCTGTTCGTGAATAGAACTTTATAATGGACAAAATCACCCACTGAAACTTAAGAAACATAAATTTCACCTATAGCAGTGTAAGGGGTTCTTGACTATAAAAACAATAAGAATTTGGAATTATCTGCAAATTCAACAAATATTTTAGCTTTTGTGTGTATATGTGTGTGTGTGTGTGTCAATGCAGGATAGAATAGTTAGTATTGACAGTATAGTATTTTGTAGATCCTAAAAATTGGAAATCTTTTTGTTTGTTTTTTTCTCCTTCTAGATCAACAATAGTAACAGGTATGGAGGTTGAACTTGGTGGACATGAAGTTTTATTTTCCTTTAACCTATATTACTATGTTAATGTGTTAACACACATTTTCGGTTTGCACTTTCATGACCTTTTATATACATTTGAGCAACATTTTATACTTACTTTAATTTTCTTTGTTCTTCTATAGTGCACTATAAAGAGTTGGTATGTTTCGAAGAGTGGTTGGTAAAACCTTGGGTTTCCTAGGATACGCCATTCAGTATGGTTGTATCGCACACTGCACCTTTGAGTATGTTGGAGAAATAGTTATAGTAAGTATATTGCTTATATTAGCTGATACACCCATCATTATTTTGCACTTTATCACTAATACTACTACTTTTATGTATGGTGATGCAGAACTGTTTTTGCTTTAATCTACAGTGCTCTGGACCTTCTATGGAGCCCACAATAAAGAATTACGATGTTGTGTTATGTGAAAATTTAAGTCGACACTTTTTCACAATTAATAGGTATGTTCCATTTACATTATTATCTGTTTCTTTTATATTAAACTAGTCCTAAAGCCTGTGTACACGGGCCATTTTTTCTCTCTCGCTCTCGCTCTCTCTCTCTCGCGCTCTCTCTCGCGCGCTCGCTCTCTCTCGCGCTCGCTCTCGCTCTCTCTCTCTCGCGCGCTCGCTCTCTCTCGTTCTCTCTCTCGCTCTTGCTCGCTCGCTCTTTCGCTCTCTTGCTCGCTCTCTCTCTCTCCCCCCTCTCTCTTTTGCGGTCACGCCCACGTCACACCCGCGGTCACACCAACTCTGCGCCCGGCCACGCCCACTCTGCGTGCACCCGGCCACTCCCACTCCACCACTCGACATCAGGTCAGTTGGAAGGCCAGGTGTGTTTGTCTTTGCGCGCAGTCTCTACTGCGCATGACAGCTTCGGACAAACACACTTTGCCTTTTATTATATAGGATGTAACTAAAATTATTATTCATACAAATGAGCAAAAATTATTTAATTTCTATCACAGATTTACAAGATATTGATTACACCCTTCCCGGGGTACCTTGTCCCATACATGGAGAGCTGGGAAAGGGACCTGGGAATAATAATACCACTGCACATAAGGTCAAAGATAATTAACACAACACTTAAGACCTCCATCTCTATGGCTACCACAGAAATTAACCTAAAAATACTCCATAGATGGTACTACACACCGCAAAAACTACACAGACTATTTTACAAGTCCCAAAACAAATGCTGGCGCTGTGGTCATGTTAATAGCGGCATGGCCCACATGTGGTGGTGGTGCACTGCCATCCAAAACCTATGGAGATCTGTCATTTCTGAAATAGAAGACATACTTGAGACACAATTTCCACTAGATCCCTTGCTCTGGTTGTTAAACAAGCCCCCCAAGTTAAAACATAAACCCTCCCTTAAACTACTTTTCATAATGTCAAATAGCTTAAAATTTTTAATTGCCAAAAACTGGAGATCAAAAGAACCACCTACTATAGAAATGTGGGTACAAAGAGTATCTGAACTAATTCATCTTGAAGAACTGTATTATTTAAAAACTGGCAGAATGGAGGTGTACTCCGAAATCTTATCTTTATGGGAAACTTATCTCAAAGATAGCTAGACGGGTCCTATATTTACTTTCAGTCCTGTGAAGAACCGGACTTACCTGGGGGTGGAATTTCCCTTTAGTTAAACAGTAATATAAATAAATGAAAGGAAAGAACTCTTGTGCATAACCTCCTTTATAAGTCTTGTTGAGAATCAAATTATTGGGTTAAGTGTGCGTTGTCCCAGTCCAGTTCAAAGTTCAATGTTAAGTTAATTAAAACTGAATTAGCTTCATGTCTAACATATTGCGCTTTACTTTATATGTATCAACATGGAGCTGCGTCTCCACACCCTGTAATTCTACCTTTATTATCTTTTCAATAAAGCTGATTCAAAAAAAAAAAAAAAAAAAAAAAATATTTAATTTCATTCTTAATGCTTTTTATAGCGTTAAACGCGCGCTAAATGTCAAACTGACATCTCATTATTTTTGGTTTCAATGACTGACTGGATATATATATATATAATTTTTTTAGTATGAATCCCTAATACAAGAAACCGATGTTTTTAAAAATGGCTATTTTTCCTAGTCTTTTTTTTGTTTTTGTGTTGTAAAATACAAATACTAGTCTATCTTTATTTAAAACAACCACTATTACCATTTATATTACAGTACTGTACTAGCTTTCTGATACATACAAAATTAAAAAAAAGAGCACTACATTTAGGTTTCATGTATAATCTGTATTATGACAATCACATAAGATATTGTTGTTCACGTTTGCCCTCTCCAAACTGCCCCATTTTACAGGTACAACTATACAAATATTCCAAAATCCAAACCGTTTATGGGCTCAAGCAGTTTGGATCAAGGGTTTTCAACCTGTAATATAAAATTAAATCTCTTTATATTGTACAAAAAAAAAGTGTGTATATATAAAAACATTTTAGTTTTTATATACATTTTTATTTTATGGCAAGAAATGCAATGTGCTATTTGTGCCCATACAATTATTTGTTTTACCTCCTTTTTTTTTTTATGTGGTGTATTTTGTTTTCTTTTTTTTTTTCCTACTTCGTCTGTTCTAGGCAGCTGGCATTTTGTGTCCCCAGCTAGAAGTATGGGGGAACCTAGTCCCATTTGAGCTGACATAGCTGCCGTTGGCTTTGTTTCTTGTGCTTGCTGCTTCAGTGGAGCATCGCTTGCACTTGCACAGTATCTGGCATTTAATCAGAATACCAGGTGCACTTCTTGTATTAAAACAACAACAACAATGAGACGTTCTCTGATCTTAGAGGTTAAAGCTTTGGTATTCTCTGCTTAATGTTTAAATCTATCATTATTTTAATAGCACTTTTGTATATTTTCCTTGCAGGGGGGATATTGTGATTGCAAAAAGTCCAAACAAACCAAGTGTCAACATCTGTAAGAGGGTAATTGGATTAGAGGGCGACAAAATATGCACCAGCAATCCGCTAGGCTTCATCAAGAGACATACTTATGTAGGTATTGCGTTATGTCTGCATGTTCACTATTCTATTTAAAGGGACATTGTACACTAGATTTTTCTTTGCACAAATGTGTTGTAGATTATCCATTTCAACAGCCCACCTGGGAGTGTTTTTGTAACAATGTATAGTTTTGTTTATTTTTAAATAACATTGTGCTGTTTTTCAGACTTATAACCAAGCCCCAAAGTTTAAGATGTAAACTGATGTCTACAGACTTCATATTGCTTCTGTTTGTATATTCATATGCAGGGGAGAGGGGGGGGGGTCTGCTCTGACCCTTTCAGTGGGTGTTCCAGACTAATCTCATCAACAGGGCTAAATTGGGAGCTTCTAAGTAAGTTTTTAAAGATTTCATATTGGATTTTTAGATCAGTATCTGTGCATACTATTCTTTATAGTAGTGTCTATTACATGCAGTTAAATGAAAATGTGTGTATACTGTCCCTTTTAAAGGTACACTTTGAGATTGTAGTCTAACATGTTTTAATTATGTTGTAAAATAAATATACTTTCATAATTAATTTTGTTCCATTTTCTTGTAAAATGTTTGGTTTACTTAATTCCATAACATAATGGGCACCACCATGTTAGAACCTAGGTCTTCCCCCTTATCTGCCAATATGCCAACAAGGCAGTGTGAAAACTCTTTAGATAGTTACTTTAACAATCCTATATACCATGCAGACTGGGATTTTAATAATATGTAATCATTCATATTAATTTTATACTTTCATAATATACCCCCTACCCCGCTGCCCTGTAGTTTAACAATTTTATAAAAATGGTAAGTTGTACAATTCTAAGAATTGGAAGTGCACCTTGCAGACTTAAACCTGCTACATTCCTGTCCCTCTATTTGACACCAGCATAGTGAATTAAATAAGCAATTGCAAATTTTTTTTTTTTAACTTAAAAATGACAGTGACTAGCTTTGTCTACAAGTCTGGATTTGCTACTTTATTATAAGGCAGGAGGTGTTGGGGGCTGTTGAAAAACTATTGCAGAAAACAAGTCTTGCAAGTACAAGGTATTTTCTGTGCTTTTTATCTTCTGAGTATGTAGGATCATCTCCAGCACATTTATAGCCAACAATAAAGCAACTGTTCTTATAGAATAAAAGCTACTTATTGGAAAGTCTTTGTTTCACTCTGTATTATCATAACCTAGAAAATCACCAAAGGACATTAAAGGGACAGTCTACACCAGAATTTTTATTGTTTTAAAAGATAGATAATCCCATTATTACCCATTCCCCAGTTTTGCATAACCAACACATTTATATAAATATACTTTTAACCTCTGTGATTATCTTGTATCTAAGCCTCTGCAAACTGCTCCTTTATTTCAGTTCTTTTGACAGACTTGCAGTTTAGCCAATCAGTGCCTGCTCCCAGATAACTTCTCGTGCACGAGCACAGTGTTATCTATATGCAATACATGAACTAACACCCTCTAGTGGTGAAAAACTGTTAAAATGCATTCTGAAAAGAGGTGGCCTTCAAGGTCCTAAGAAATTAGCATATGAACCTCCTAGGTTAAGCTTTCAACTAAGAATACCAAGAGAACATAGCAAAATTGGTGATAAAAGTAAATTGGAAAATTGTTTAAAATTACATGCTCTATCTGCATCATGAAAGTTTATTTTGGCCTAGACTGTCCCTTTAAGACAGTTTTAGATCCCTGCTCACAGCACTAAGATACAAGACCACAGGAGATAGAGTTCTTTACACACAGAGTGGTGACAATGCCACACACTGAGTTTGCACTCTATAACAAAGGTCTATGTAATCTGTGACCCCTTTATTCCTCAGCTCTCTATTATACGTAACATTCTTGAGTTGGTGCATAGAAGGCAAAAAGCAGACTTATTACATAAATGTAAAAAGTATTCACTTAAAGGGACATTTAACCCAGAAAATTGATTTTGTGATTTAGGCAGAGCATACAATTATAAGAAAGGTTCCAGTTACTTCTATTATTAAATTAGCTTTATTCCCATTGTATTCTTAGTTGAAGAGTAACCTAGGTAGGTGTCTGTAGCACATGAAATCAGAAGGGTCAAAGAGAGGTTAAGCTGTATTGCCATATAAAAAAGAGAAAACAAAATAAAGTTCAATATTGCTAATAGTGTCTTACCGTGCACATAAGTTTATAGTTTAGCCTATCACTGTTTTATTCCCTCTAAAGTGATTTCAAATCAGCATATACCGCCCTACAATGTCCATAGGAGTGTGACTGTACTTGTGACATCACTATAAAAGTGTTATGTAAAATAGAGATTTTTAGAGAGAGGATATCTGCTCCCGATAGTGGAAGCAGGATACTGTGAAACTCATGCACATGCTCAGTAGGAGTTGGTGCCTTTTAAAGTTTGTACATAAAACCACTGCACAATTGGATGCTGAAAGTAAATACTGTGTCTGAATCATAAAAGTTTAATTTCACTTTAAATTCAGACTCTCCATTAAAAGTCTATTGTAATGTAAAATGCTCTTCCCTTTTAATATGTTCCTAGTGATCTATTTTACCTGCTAGAGTGTATTAGATTATTTGCAAACTGCTCATTAATTTGTCACTTGAAATATCTGCTTTTGCCTTGTGAAACGACCACCTTTACTGAAAATAGGAATACAGCTGTATTCTTTGTAAAATCGCTATTTAAATACAAGATAATAGTATTGATTAACCTACCAGTGACAGGTGGGAAAGAGATGGCTTTCTGTATCGGAGAGAGCTGGTTTTGCCATAACTGGGTACTGGCTGGCAGTTTCTTTTATCTATGATTTTTATTTTTTTTTTATTTTTTTACTTTAATAATAAACTTTTTTCTGTAGTGTAGTTGCCCCCTTATTACCCTCCCCCTTCCAGATCAATTTCCCACACTCTAATGCCCCCTCTCCCTCCCTCCTCACTCACTGCTCCTCTAAAAAAAAAATTCTGTAGCGTAGCAGTCCCACCCACCTCCCTCCTAACCCTCCCACACCACCAACGATCTGCACCACCGCTGCCTGATGCAAGTCTATTTCTGCACTACCCCACTCGTGGGGCATGCAGAAATAACGCAATCTCGCTACTTTTAGTGAGATTGCGGCAGAGAGAGGCCCAGGACTGCAGCGTCGTACAGGGTACGGTGCTAGTTGTTAAGGGGTTAACTCTCAGTTGTTTCTTTTTAAACATTGCCTGTCAGACTACTATTTTTTCCTATTAAAAAGGGACATAAGACTGAAAATATATTTATTTTGTGATTTAGATATAGCATACAATTGTAAACAGCTTTCCAATTTACTTCTATTATATAAAAGTGCTTTGTTCTCTTGGTGGTGTTTGGGTGTTTGTTAAAAAGCATTCCTAAGGTAGGCTCAGGAGCAGCAAAGCACTACTGGAAGCTTCCTTCTGATTGGTGGCTGCTCATATATGCCTCTTATTTATGCATCAGAATTTGTTTTACATTTGTAATCCCTCTGATTCACCCTTGGGAAAATCTTCTTATGTTGTGTATCTCATCTCATTTGCTGTGGCCAATTAGGGACAGCTATAAATTGGCTTATGCACTGACCAACCAAACACTGTGCAGCATTTAGCACTGTCAGGGTTCTAAATTCCTTGGATGCACTTTTATGGGGGAGCAGTGGAAATCATATTTTTTTTATTTAAATTATAGGAAAAGGGGACAAATAGTTAAAATAGGTTTAGTTGTTTTTGGTTTAGTTTTTTCTTTATAAGGAGGTATCATTAAAAGTGACCATTTTCTGACTTGCAGTTTTGTTTACCATTCTAAAGTTACACAGTAAGGATTTAGTAGAAAGTATAGCACCAATACTGCAGTATTAGTTTTCAGTTTAAATAGCTTTACAGGCAAAAACATACAATGCCATACTGTGTGTGGTTGCTTTTAGTTGTAAGGAGATATTTAAAGGGACAGTCTACTCCAGAATTTTTGTTTAAATCGATAGATAATCCTTCTATTACCCATTCCCAAGTTTTGCATAGCCAAGATGGTTATATTTAATACACATTTTTATACCTCTGTAATTACGTTGTATCTAATCCTCTGCAGACTGCCCTCTTATTTCAGTTCTTTTGACAGACTTTCATTTTAGCCAGTCAGTGCTGACTCATAAATAACTCCACAGGAGTGAGCACAATGTTATCTATATGACACACATGAATTGGCACTGTCTAGCTGTGAAAAACTGTCACAATTCACTGAGATAAGATGCAGCCTTCAAGGGCTTATAAAAGTAAATTGGAAAGTTTGTTTAAAATTGCATGCCCTATCTAAATCATAAAAGTTAAACTTTGACTAGACTATCCCTTTTAATATTTACATGGTATAGAAAAAGGGAAAAAATAGCAGAGTTAAAAGAAATTACAGTATATTTACTTGTGGCATAAAGGGACACTGTACCCAAATTTTTTCTTTTGTAATTCAGAAAGAGCATGCAATTTTAAGCAGCTTTCTAATTTACTCCTATTATCAATTTTTCTTCGTTCTCTTGCTATCATTATTTGAAAAAGAAGGCATCTAAGCTTTTTTTTTGGTTTCAGTACTCTGGACAGCACTTTTTTTATTGGTGGATGGATTTATCCACCAATCAGCAAGGACAACCCAGGTTGTTCACCAAAAATGGGCCGGCATTTAAACTTACATTCTTGCATTTCAAATAAAGATACCAAGAGAATGAAGAAAATTCGATAATAGGAGTAAATGAGAAAGTTGCTTAAAATGTCATGCTCAATCAGAATCAAGAAAGAAAAATTTTGGGTACAGTGTCCCTTTAACGTAGCAATCAAACAGATTTTTTTTTTTTTTTTTAATGAAACAGAAATAAATAAATAACAAAAACATTGTTTAACCTTTTTTATTTAGTAGAACATATGTTGTGCTACTGCACACGGTCCTTTTGGCAAGGAAAGAGTACAAGTAAAACCGCTTGCCTATCTTGTTATGCTTAGCTCTTGTGTCACTTCAATAGAAAAAGTACAAAATAATATCCATTTAATAGAGTTGAGGTTTGTAAATAAGGAACTAATTTCTTGCTAGTTTGTGATAGCGCCCCGGGATACGGTTGCATTTCTGAGCAAACTACTCTTGCTAATCAATAGCAGCATTCTGCTAATGCATTGTCTAGCGTGAGTATATATTGCAAGTATGTTTACCTTTATGTAAAGAGAATGCCACTTTAGAACTGATGCACGCTCTTCATCATGACATTAGGTTCAGATACAACTGAGCGGCCATCTCCTTTTATAGTAGCTAACTCCGGATATTTTTATGAAAGAATTGTAAAAGCATTAATTCCCCGTTGTGAGCAACAGACAAGCCGGAACGAATGGATTATCTTCATAACAATATTTAGAAGCGTTTGTACAACAGAATGTGGTTTTGCTTTAGGAAGTATGCTTGAAATTGGATTATTTTAGAAGTAATATAGCAGGTGTTGGAATGAATTTAAAATATATCCCATAACTTGCACAGTTTTCTGTATTGCACTTGTTAAACTTTCTTGTAAGCTTACATTATGAAAAATAAAATGGCTACCGTGCAAACAAGAGAAATAAATGGCTACGGTTGTCTTTAAAGTTAAACATTCATTTATGGTGTTACTAGATAGCCCATGTCACCTTAAAGGGACATTAAAGTGATGGTAAATCCTATCATTTTTGAAATGCTAGTATTTACCAGTGCTACAAATAAAGGGGACTTTTAGTCATGAAGCATAAAATACTTCATGCTGAAAGTTCCTTAATTTGCCTGCAGCGTATGCATTTGAACCAAGGTTGCACCTTTTCCCTTGTGTATTGTAAAGTACAGCAATACTGATAAATGAATTGCTAAATTCTTTGCTTATGATATGTAAAAAATCTAAATACATTTTTATTGCAAATAATTATTAGCATTATGTCCTTTATTAAATTCCTGGAGAATTGGTGGTGACATTAATTAACATAGTAAGAAAATAGATTCATTATTAACCAATATGACTTGGGCATAGATAATTTTTTATAAAATGTTGCTTATTGATTCTTCTGTTGAGAATGAATGCAAACCAAGGATTTGTCACATTACTTTATTAATAACATGCTGTGAACCCAATCAAATAAGTACAATTCATTACAACTTCATATCTGTCATCTGATACGGTCAACTCTTTCATCATATTTCATTTTAATCAAGAAAGGTAACACCTGTGGTTTAGCCACAAAAGCTGCTTTGTGAAATGAACACCCGCAGGCTATGAAGCAATTACATTTGTTGCTTGTTCCAAAGTGGGAACACTTAAATAGACCTCAGTAGGGTTTGTACAAATTCACTTTTACTTCTTCTATTATCTTCTGCTGAGATTAAGTTCTCTAGTAAGTTCCTTTTTTTTTTTCTTCCTACCTTTCTCACTTTACAAAAATTAAACTGGAAGTTCATGTTTTAAACTTTTCTCCTTTTGCTTTTCCTTTTGAGTAAGGCTAAAGGGTTTACAATTTCAGCCTTGGATTCTGTACTTAGTGTTTTTCTCTCTCCATAAAGGCATGCATATAGACTCATTTTAAGCACCAGATTGGTAAGCATTATTAGACTTAAAGGGACATTGTACACTAGATTTTTCTTTGCATAAATGTTTTGTAGATGATCCCCTTATATAGCCCACCTGGGGGCATTTTTGTAAAAATGTATAGTTTTGCTTATTTGTAAATAACATTGTGCTGATTTTCAGACTCCTAACCAAGCCCCAAAGTTTTTGATGTATACTGATGTCTACAGACTTGATTGCTTCTGTTTGTGTAATGGGGTTTTTCATATGCAGGGGAGAGGATCTGCTCTCAGCCCCTTTCAGTGGGTGTCCTAGCCTAACCTTATCAATAGTGCTAAATTGGGAGCTTCTAAGTAAGTTTTTAAAGGTTTCATACTGGATTTTTATATCAGTATCTGTACATATTATTATTTTTTATAATCTAAAATGTTTAATTATGTGTGGTGTAAATCTCTTTTACATTGTTATTATACTTTATTTATGAAGCGCCAACATATTCCGCAGTGCTGTCCATGGGTACAATTTATTTAAATAAAACAATAATATATGATATAAAATTTGTAGGAGACAGGACAACATTTACAAACACATACAGGAGGAATTGAGGGCCCTATTCCTGTGGGAACTTACAATCTAGAAGGGTAGGAGGTTGGGAAACTGGAGGTGAGGACTGCAAGAGTGAGAAAGACAATACAGAGTTAGATGAGGGAAATATTAGGTAAGTAGAATTTATTACTGAGTTGGGTGGTAGGATTCTCTGGACAAAAAGTCCTTCAGGGAGCATTTAAAAGAAGAAAACGTAGGGGAACGCCTGACAGCATGAGGGAGAGTGTTCCAGAGGGTAGGTGCTGCACGACAGAAGTCCTGCAGTCTAGCATGGGAAGAGGTGATAGTCGAAGATGCAAGGAACAGGTCATTGTAAGATCTTAGTGGGCGGGCTGGAGTATACTTGTTGATTAGAGAGGATAGGTGGTAGAGGGGAGCAGCGTCGGTGAGAGCTTTGTATGTAAGGGTGAGGAGTTTGAATTTAATTCTGCTTTGAATGGGGAACCAATGACGGGACTTGCAGAGAGGGGCAACAGATGCAGAGCAACGGGAAAGGTGGATTAGTCTGGCAGAGGCATTTAGGATGGATTTAAATGGGGGAGAGGCGGGGAAGAGTTAGGCCACTAAGTAGGTTATTGCAGTAGTCAAGTCTGGAAATAACAAGGGAGTGGATTATTTGCTTTGTGGTGTTAGCGTTTAGAAATGGGCGATTTTTGGAAATATTGCATAGGATGGATAGATTTGAGTCAAGTGTAACTCTGAGGCAGCGGACTTGGGGAGATGGCGATGCCGTCAACAGGGATAGAAAAGTCAGAAGTCGGCATAGAGCTAGAGGGGGGGTGGATTAGAAGGAGCTCAGTCTTGGACATGTTAATCTTTAGGTGGTGTGAGGCCATCCAGGAAGAAATGCCAGATATGCAGTCGCTGACATAAGAAAGGACAGAGGGAGAGAGAGCAGGGGCGGAGAGGTAGATCCTGGGTGTCATTAGCATAGAGGTGATATTTGAAGCCATAACTGTTGATAAGTTTACCCAGTGAAGAAGTATATATGGAGAAGAGTAGAGGACCCAGAACAGATCCTTGAGGTACTCCCAACAGACCGAGGCATTGGAGAGGAGGAGTCACCAGCAAATGACACAGAAAGAGACCTGTGAGAGAGATAAGAGTGAATCCAAGAAAGAGCAGTGTCACAAAGGCCAAGAGAGCTAAGGGTCTGTAGGAGGAGGGGGTGTCAACTGTGTCAAAGGCAGCTGTGAGGTCAAGTAAGATATGTATTGAGTAGTGGCCATTACTTTTATCAGAAAGATCATCGTTGGTAACCTTGGTAAGTGCAGTCTCAGTTGAGTGTTTGGGGTGAAATCCAGATTGCAGGGGGTCAAGCAAGAAGTAGGACAGGAAGTGGGTTAGGCGGTTGTAAACTAGTTTTTCCAGGAGTTTTGATGTTAGTGGAAGCAATGATATGGGGCAATAGCTATCAGGAGACTTAGGGTCAAGGGAGGGTTTTTTGAGTATGGGAGTGACCTTTGCATGTTTGAAAGAAGATGGGAATGAACCGGTAGAGAGAGGCTGAAGATGTGAGGAAGAGCAGGAGTGAGGGTGGAAGACGGGGAGGGTATTAGATGGGAAGGGATAGGGTCGAGTGGGCAGGTAGTGAGGTGTGAGGAAGAAAGTAAAGAACAATCTTCATTCTCAGTGGCTGTATGGAAGATGCAGAGGGAGTAACTGGGCCTGGAGTTAGAAGGTTGCAGGTTAGGGTTGGGATGTTGCTTCGGATAGTACTTATTTTTTGTTTAAAAAGTAGTCTGCCAGGTCTTGACCACTAAAGACAGACAGAGAGGGTGAAGCAGGTGGGTAGAGGAGAGCGTTAAAGGTGGAGAAGAGTCATTTAGGGTTTGAGGAAAGAGTAGATATGAGAGAAGAGAAGTAGGTTTGCTTGGCTAAGTGAAGGGCAGATGTGTGTGAACAAAGAATAAACTGATAGCGGATGAAAACATAATTTATGCTTACCTGATAAATTCCTTTCTTCTGTAGTGTGATCAGTCCACGGGTCATCATTACTTCTGGGATATTACTCCTCCCCAACAGGAAGTGCAATAGGATTCACCCAGCAGAGCTGCATATAGCTCCTCCCCTCTACGTCACTCCCAGTCATTCGACCAAGGACCAACGAGAAAGGAAAAGCCAAGGGTGAAGTGGTGACTGGAGTATAAATTAAAAAATATTTACCTGCCTTAAAAACAGGGCGGGCCGTGGACTGATCACACTACAGAAGAAAGGAATTTATCAGGTAAGCATAAATTATGTTTTCTTCTGTTAAGTGTGATCAGTCCACGGGTCATCATTACTTCTGGGATACCAATACCAAAGCAAAAGTACACGGATGACGGGAGGGATAGGCAGGCTCTTTATACAGAAGGAACCACTGCCTGAAGAACCTTTCTCCCAAAAATAGCCTCCGATGAAGCAAAAGTGTCAAATTTGTAAAATTTGGAAAAAGTATGAAGCGAAGACCAAGTTGCAGCCTTGCAAATCTGTTCAACAGAGGCCTCATTCTTGAAGGCCCAAGTGGAAGCCACAGCTCTAGTAGAATGAGCTGTAATTCTTTCAGGAGGCTGCTGTCCAGCAGTCTCATAAGCTAAACTAATTATGCTACGAAGCCAAAAAGAAAGAGAGGTAGCAGAAGCTTTTTGACCTCTCCTCTGCCCAGAGTAAACGACAAACAGAGAAGACGTTTGTCGAAATTCCTTAGTTGCCTGTAAGTAAAATTTTAGAGCACGGACTACATCCAGGTTGTGCAGTAGACGTTCCTTCTTCGAAGAAGGATTTGGGCACAAAGAAGGAACAACAATCTCTTGATTGATATTCCTGTTAGTAACTACCTTAGGTAAGAACCCAGGTTTAGTACGCAGAACTACCTTATCCGAATGAAAAATCAAATAAGGAGAATCACAATGTAAGGCTGATAATTCAGAGACTCTTCGAGCCGAGGAAATAGCCATTAAAAATAGAACTTTCCAAGATAACAACTTTATATCAATGGAATGAAGGGGTTCAAACGGAACGCCCTGTAAAACATTAAGAACCAGGTTTAAACTCCATGGTGGAGCAACAGTTTTAAACACAGGCTTAATCCTGGCCAAAGCCTGACAAAAAGCCTGGACGTCAGGAACTTCTGACAGACGTTTGTGTAACAGAATGGACAGAGCTGAGATCTGTCCCTTTAATGAACTAGCAGATAAACCCTTTTCTAAACCTTCTTGTAGAAAAGACAATATCCTAGGAATCCTAACCTTACTCCAAGAGTAACCTTTGGATTCACACCAATATAGGTATTTACGCCATATCTTATGGTAAATCTTTCTGGTAACAGGTTTCCTAGCCTGTATTAAGGTATCAATAACTGACTCAGAAAACCCACGTCTTGATAAAATCAAGCGTTCAATTTCCAAGCAGTCAGCTTCAGAGAAGTTAGATTTTGATGTTTGAAGGGACCCTGTATCAGAAGGTCCTGTTTCAGAGGTAGAGACCAAGGTGGACAGGATGACATGTCCACCAGGTCTGCATACCAAGTCCTGCGTGGCCACGCAGGTGCTATTAGAATCACTGATGCTCTCTCTTGTTTGATTCTGGCAATCAATCGAGGAAGCATCGGGAAGGGTGGAAACACGTAAGCCATCCTGAAGTCCCAAGGTGCTGTCAGGGCATCTATCAGGACTGCTCCTGGATCCCTGGATCTGGACCCGTAACGAGGAAGCTTGGCGTTCTGTCGAGACGCCATGAGATCTATCTCTGGTTTGCCCCAACGTCGAAGTATTTGGGCAAAGACCTCCGGATGGAGTTCCCACTCCCCCGGATGAAAAGTCTGACGACTTAAGAAATCCGCCTCCCAGTTCTCCACTCCCGGGATGTGGATTGCTGACAGGTGGCAAGAGTGAGACTCTGCCCAGCGAATTATCTTTTATACTTCCATCATAGCTAGGGAGCTTCTTGTCCCTCCCTGATGGTTGATGTAAGCTACAGTCGTGATGTTGTCCGACTGAAACCTGATGAACCCCCGAGTTGTCAACTGGGGCCAAGCCAGGAGGGCATTGAGAACTGCTCTCAATTCCAGAATGTTTATTGGCAGGAGACTCTCCTCCTGACTCCATTGTCCCTGAGCCTTCAGAGAATTCCAGACGGCACCCCAACCTAGAAGGCTGGCGTCTGTTGTTACAATTGTCCAGTCTGGTCTGCTGAATGGCATCCCCCTGGACAGATGTGGCCGAGAAAGCCACCATAGAAGAGAATTTCTGGTCTCTTGATCCAGATTCAGAGAAGGGGATATCCCCATTCCACTGACTTAGCATGCACAGTTGCAGTGGTCTGAGATGTAAGCGTGCAAAGGGTACTATGTCCATTGCCGCTACCATTAAGCCGATTACCTCCATGCATTGAGCCACTGACGGGTGTTGAATGGAATGAAGGGTGCGGCAAGCACTTTGAAGTCTTGTTAGCCTGTCCTCTGTCAGGTAAATCTTCATTTCTACAGAATCTATAAGAGTCCCCAGGAAGGGAACTCTTGTGAGTGGAACGAGTGAACTTTTCTTTTCGTTCACCTTCCATCCATGTGACCTTAGAAATGCCAGTACTAACTCTGTATGAGACTTGGCAGTTTGAAAGCTTGAAGCTTGTATCAGAATGTCGTCTAGGTATGGAGCTACCGAGATTCCCCGCGGTCTTAGTACCGCCAGAAGAGCACCCAGAACCTTTGTGAAGATTCTTGGAGCTGTAGCCAATCCGAATGGAAGAGCCACAAACTGGTAATGCCTGTCTAGGAAGGCAAACCTTAGGTACCGGTAATGATCTTTGTGAATCGGTATGTGAAGGTAAGCATCTTTTAAATCTACAGTGGTCATGTACTGACCCTCTTGGATCATAGGTAAAATTGTCCGAATAGTCTCCATCTTGAACGATGGAACTCTTAGGAATTTGTTTAGGATCTTTAAGTCCAGGATTGGTCTGAAAGTTCCCTCTTTTTTGGGAACCACAAACAGATTTGAGTAAAACCCCTGTCCCTGTTCCGATCGTGGAACTGGATGGATTACTCCCATTAACAAGAGCTCTTGTACGCAGCGTAGAAACACCTCTTTCTTTGTCTGGATTGTTGACAACCTTGACAGATGAAATCTCTCTCTTGGAGGAGAGTATTTGAAGTCCAGAAGGTATCCCTGAGATATTATCTCTAGCGCCCAGGGATCCTGGACATCTCTTGCCCAAGCCTGGGCGAAGAGAGAAAGTCTGCCCCCCACTAGATCCGATCCCGGATCGGGGGCCCTCAATTCATGCTGTTTTAGGGGCAGCAGCAGGTTTCCTGGTCTGCTTGCCCTTGTTCCAGGACTGGTTAGGTTTCCAGCCTTGTCTGTAGCGAGCAACAGCTCCTTCCTGTTTTGGTGCAGAGGAAGTTGATGCTGCTCCTGCTTTGAAATTACGAAAGGAACGAAAATTAGACTGTCTAGCCTTAGCTTTGGCTTTGTCCTGAGGCAGGGCATGGCCTTTACCTCCTGTAATGTCAGCGATAATCTCTTTCAACCCGGGCCCGAATAAGGTCTGCCCTTTGAAAGGTATATTAAGCAATTTAGACTTAGAAGTAACATCAGCTGACCAGGATTTTAGCCACAGCGCCCTGCGTGCCTGAATGGCGAATCCTGAATTCTTCGCCGTAAGTTTAGTAAGATGTACTACGGCCTCCGAAATGAATGAATTAGCTAGTTTAAGGACTCTAAGCCTGTCCGTAATGTCGTCCAGAGTAGCTGAACTAATGTTCTCTTCCAGAGACTCAATCCAGAATGCCGCTGCAGCCGTGATCGGTGCAATGCATGCAAGGGGTTGCAATATAAAACCTTGTTGAACAAACATTTTCTTAAGGTAACCCTCTAACTTTTTATCCATTGGATCTGAAAAAGCACAGCTATCCTCCACCGGGATAGTGGTACGCTTAGCTAAAGTAGAAACTGCTCCCTCCACCTTAGGGACCGTTTGCCATAAGTCCCGTGTGGTGGCGTCTATTGGAAACATTTTTCTAAATATCGGAGGGGGTGAGAACGGCACACCGGGTCTATCCCACTCCTTAGTAACAATTTCAGTAAGTCTCTTAGGTATAGGAAAAACCTCAGTACTCGCCGGTACCGCAAAATATTTATCCAACCTACACATTTTCTCTGGTATTGCAACTGTGTTACAATCATTCAGAGCCTCTAACACCTCCCCTAGTAATACACGGAGGTTTTCCAGTTTAAATTTAAAATTTGAGATATCTGAATCCAGTCTGTTTGGATCAGAACCGTCACCCACAGAATGAAGTTCTCCGTCCTCATGTTCTGCCACCTGTGACGCAGTGTCTGACATGGCCCTAATATTATCAGCGCACTCTGTTCTCACCCCAGAGTGATCACGCTTACCTCTTAGTTCTGGTAATTTAGCCAAAACTTCAGTCATAACAGTAGCCATATCCTGTAATGTGATTTGTAATGGCCGCCCAGATGTACTCGGCGCTACAATATCACGCACCTCCCGAGCGGGAGATGCAGGTACTGACACGTGAGGCGAGTTAGTCGGCATAACTCTCCCCTCGTTGTTTGGTGAAATTTGTTCAATTTGTACAGATTGACTTTTATTTAAAGTAGCATCAATACAGTTAGTACATAAATTTCTATTGGGCTCCACTTTGGCATTGCAACAAATGACACAGGTATCTTCCTCTGAATCAGACATGTTTAACACACTAGCAAAACAACTTGCAACTTGGAATACAATTCAATTAGAATAATATTAAAAACGTACTGTGCCTTTAAGAAGCACAGAAGATCTATGACAGTTGAAAATTAATAAATTGAAACAGTTATAGCCTCAATCCTTATAAACAACACAACTTTAGCAAAGGTTTAATCCCATTAGCAAAGATAACAAATTCTGAAAGCAGGAAACAAATTACAGAATAAACGTTTTTTGTCTCAGTCAACTATAATTCTCACAGCTCTGCTGAGAGAAATTACCTCCCTCAAAATAAGTTTTGAAGACCCCTGAGCTCTGTAGAGATGAACCGGATCATGCAGGAAATACAATGAGCTGCTGACTGAAATATCTGATGCGTAGCAAAAGCGCCAAAAAACGGCCCCTCCCCCTCACACACAGCAGTGAGAGAGAACAGAAACTGTCAGAAAAAAGATTAAGCAACTGCCAAGTGGAAAAATAGTGCCCAAAACATTTATTCACTCAGTACCTCAGCAAATGAAAACGATTTTACATTCCAGCAAAAACGTTAAACATAATTTCTAGTTATTAAACAGCTTTATGTACTTCTTACAGTGTAATTCTAGTGAAGTACCATTCCCCAGAAT
Organism: Bombina bombina; assembly: GCF_027579735.1. NCBI lineage: Eukaryota > Metazoa > Chordata > Amphibia > Anura > Bombinatoridae > Bombina > Bombina bombina. The sequence continues at coordinate 167,633,825 of NC_069505.1, read as the reverse complement.
ACTGAAGTGTAAAGTATACATACATGACATTATATCGGTATGGCAGGATTTTCTCATCAATTCCATTGTCAGAAAATAAAAACTGCTACATACCTCTATGCAGATTCATCTGCCCGCTGTCCCCTGATCTGAAGTTTACCTCTCCTCAGATGGCCGAGAAACAGCAATATGATCTTAACTACTCCGGCTAAAATCATAGCAAAAACTCTGGTAGATTCTTCTTCAAACTCTGCCAGAGAGGTAATAACACACTCCGGTGCTATTTTAAAATAACAAACTTTTGATTGAAGATATAAAACTAAGTATAATCACCATAGTCCTCTCACACATCCTATCTAGTCGTTGGGTGCAAGAGAATGACTGGGAGTGACGTAGAGGGGAGGAGCTATATGCAGCTCTGCTGGGTGAATCCTCTTGCACTTCCTGTTGGGGAGGAGTAATATCCCAGAAGTAATGATGACCCGTGGACTGATCACACTTAACAGAAGAAATCAGGTTCAGAATGAGTTTTCCTCCAGACACGCTCAGCAGTATGGGAGCATTTTTGCAAATAGTGTGTTTGTTGAGAGTGCCAGGGCTGTAACTAACAGTGTGAGGTTTTGCACAGTTGGGGAGGTGCAAGTGTGTCTAGTGCAGAGGAGAATGTTTTGTTATAGTGGGCTGTAGTGAGATCAGGGCAGGTTATAGTGGAAGTGTGAGGGAGGAGACCTTGAATTATATATATATATATATATATATATATATATATATATATATATATATATATATATATATATATATATATATATATATATATATATATATATATATACTTTATTTTGTCCCCTTTTCCTGTAATTTAACTCTAAAGAAAGTAATCTGTGCAGCCATGTTGAAACCTAGGTTTCCCATATCTAAAAACCTCTACTGCTCTGGACAATTATGGATAGGTCAAGAGTGCAAACAGTGGCTGTTTGGAATATACAGTTGTGCTCATAAGTTTACATACCCTGGCAGAATTTATGATTTCTTGGCCATTTTTCAGAGACTATGAATGATAACACAGAAACTTTTCTTTCACTCATGGTTAGTGTTTGGCTGAAGCCATTTATTATCAAACAACTGTGTTTACTCTTTTTAAATCATAATGACAACATAAACTACCCAAATGACCCTGATCAAAAGTTTACATACCCTGGTGATTTTGGCCTGATAACATGCACACAAGTTGACACAAAGGGGTTTGAATGGCTATTAAAGGTAACCATCCTCACCTGTGATCTGTTTGCTTGTTATTAGTGCGTGTGTATAAAAGGTCAATGAGTTTCTGGACTCCTGACTCATCCAGTGCTGCACTGACGATTCTGATTTCTGAGTCATGGGGAAAGCTAAAGAATTGTCAAAGGATCTGCGGAAAAAGGGAGTTGAACTGTATAAAACGGGAAAGGGATATAAAAAGTTATCCAAGGATCTGAGAATGCAAATCAGCAGTGTTCAAACTCTCTAATCAAGAAGTGGAAAATGAGGGTTTCTGTTGAAACCAAACCACGGTCAGGTAGACCAACTAAAATTTCAGCCACAACTGCCAGGAAAAATTTTCGGGATGCAAAGACAAACCCACAAATAACTTCAGGTGAAATACAGGAATCTCTGAAAACATGTGGTGTGGCTGTTTCAAGATGCACAATAAGGAGGCACTTGAAGAAAGATGGGCTGCATGGTTGAGTCGCCAGAAGAAAGCCATTACTACGCAAATGCTTCAAAGTATCCCGCTTACAATATACCAAACAGCACAGAGACAAGCCTCAAACCTTCTGGCACAAAGTCATTTGGAGTGATGAGACCAAAATTTAGCTTTTTATCCACAACCATAAACGCTACATTTGGAGAGGAGTCAATAAGGCCTATGATGAAAGGCACATCATTCTTACTGTCAAACACGGAGGTGGATCGCTGATGTTTTGGGGATGTGTGAGCTACAAAGGCACAGCAAATTTGGTCAGAATTGATGGCAAGATGAATGCAGTATGTTATCAAACAGAACCCCTCATTTTCCACTTCTTGATTAGAGTTTGAACACTGCTGATTTGCATTCTCAATTCCTTGGGTATTTTTTTATATCCCTTTAATGTTTTTATACAGTTCAACTACCTTTTCCCGCAGATCCTTTGACAATTCTTTTGCTTTCCCCATGACTCAGAATCCAGAAACGTCAGTGCAGCACTGGATGAAAGATGCAAGGGTCTGTCAGGAGTCCAGAAACTCATTGACCTTTTATACACACACACTAATTACAAGCAAACAGATCACAGGTGAGGATGGTTACCTTTAATAGCCATTCAAACCCATTTGTGTCAACTTGTTTGCATGTTATCAGGCCAAAATCACCAAGGTATGTAAACTTTTGATGAGGGTCATTTGGGTAGTTTCTGTTGTCATTATGATTTAAAAAGAGTAAACACAGTTGATTGATAATAAATGGCTTCAGTCAAACACTAACTATGAGTGAAAGAAAACATTTTCTCTGAAAAATGGCCAAGAAATCATAAATTCTGCCAGGGTATGTAAACTTTTGAGCACAACTGTAACAATTTAATTTTTAATCTTATCATTTTTTTTTTTTTTTTTTTTACAAAGAAATTTAAATACTGGCTTACAAATAATGTATAACTACCGCCATATACCCTAGTTCAGCAAAATATTAACAAATAAATACATATACCTTAAAAAAAAATGCAGACCTTTATACCTCATATACACAATACTAAAAAAAAACAGACCGCTAGATAGTGTAGGCCTTGTAAAGTAAGAGAAGTCAGCACTCTAATCTTCTTACAAAAATGTATTGAAAAATACAGAATATAACCATATAACGCTAATGGTGCACATTCTGAGAAACACTATCCAGTATAATCATAATAGAGCGCCTGCATACCAGAATAAATTACTGTAAAAAGCAAAAAATAGTTCTAATTGTATAAGCTAGTACTAATACATCTATGGAGAGAGAATCGAGCATACAATATAAAATTTGGCACCTAGCTCTTCAAGCAATAGGTTAAAATTTAAATGTGCGTGGGTGCATTTGTTTTTTAAATATAATTATTTTTACAATATACTTCCATGAGCAAAATGTGGCATCAATGTTATATCATTTTTATCACTGCTATATATTTTGTATTACTTTTTTCTTTCATAAGGTGGTGAGAGACCTCAAGTCATTACTCCTGGGACTCCACACCTGACTACTAGGAGGAGGCAAAGATACCCAACAGTCCAAGAGCTTTTAATCTCTTCCACCTCTGTGGTATCTCAGTCTTATCTTTGCCTCTGCAGGAGAAGGTGAAGAATTGAGGTCCTTAAGGTGGACAGAGTATTTGTTTTTCACTCTAACTAAGAGAACTACTATTCCTCTAGAGCAGGGATGGTTAACCTTGTCACCCCTGATGTTTTAGAACTACATTTCCCATAATGCCTAAACATCATTGGAAATGTAGTTTCAAAACATCTGTGGTGCCAAGGTTAGTCATCACATCTCTAGAGGATAGTACTTCTTTCAGGGATTCTATGCATGGGAAATTGGGAATCTTTCTATAGAAATGCTTTTCAACAAGCAGGTTTTCTGTTTAAACCAGCTATTTGTATAACTTGTGTAGCTGCAGCTTCTTAACTTTGGTGTGGTTTCTTTTTTTGTCAGCTCTAATAACAGCTGTTTTTTTATTATGAAGTTCTTCAAATTGTCTAAAGCTTCTGAAAACGTCTAATTTGTGATGCCATTATATACCTAATTCAAAATAATTGTCATATATTCACGTCTGCCCCTTTAACTGTTTTATATATCCTCTGGCCCTTTAACTTCCTTAGTTACAGAGGTTTTGGTACTACATTTCCCATGATGCTCAGCCAGCATATCAACTGGCTGAGCATCATGGGAAATGTAGTTCCAAAACCTCTGGAGGGCCAAGTTTGAGGATGTCTGCTCTATACCTTTTGCAAATGTCTATAACCAATCAATAAATAGCAGCTGCACCTTGTTAAGTTGCTTGGTAATTGACAAGCTCTCGTACCATCCTCTGGCAATACCTCTCTGTCTTGTTATAGAGACTTACTACTGTTTTGCTTACTTTCCGTTACTTGCAGGGCCCGGCTCAACGATGGGACCAAGTGAATCCAATGGACACAGGCAACACTAGAAAAGGGGCAGCACTTCAGTGACTGAGACAGTCACTGTCAGATCCAGAACAGTTCTGTCTTCTGTCTCCGTGGGTCTCCCAGTAGCATAACCTCATTTTGCACAGACATAGAATTGGTCCTCTAACTTCCCTACCACTTGTGTCGCAATTGTGTATAAATATTGGTTGCATGCAGGTAGGCAGGCTTAGTAAGGTCAGCTGCCAGGCTAGTAGGTTAATATGTTAATCAGTAATATTACTATCTGGGGGTGTCAATGAATTCTCGGACCCAGGCAGCACAATATCTTGAGCCGGCCCTGTTTACTTGGATATCGTTGTCCTAAAACGTTACTTAGCTTATTCTACTGCTTAAGCAGTATTAAACAAAAGAGCTCTGTGGCTGAAATTGGGATCAGCAGACATGGTCTCCAAGGGTAGACTTTGTATCTCTTCCTTTTCAGGGAAATTATTGTTTGGTCCTGGTCTGGATGCTGCTTTTTCCACAATAACTCTACCTAAAACCTTAAAGTCTAGACAAAAGAATAAAACGGCTGTTTTTGTTCCTTTCATCAATTTAGAAACCAAAAAATGTTCTCCTCACATCAGCTTGTTGCTTCCACATGTTCTGGGAATCCCAATGCTCTCTGGAACATGCCAAGAAGCCTTCCTCCTTCTTCTAAATTTGCATGAAGGTAAAGTCCTTGACCCAGATACATTCTGTGGTAAAGGTCAAGTTAAGCCTTTTTAAGAAGGCCTGGTAACAGACTGTCCAGGATCTCTGGGTTTTAAACATAAATTCCCAGGTTAAAGATTAGATTTTATGTTAAAAGGACACTAAACACTGAATCAATGTCATGAACCTCCCTCTACTGTACACTGCAGATATCTGAAGGAGAGTTTCTGCACATGTGCAAACAGATCAGCACTGGAATGTATTGAAAGCTAGATTTCAACATGGCGGCACCCATGAATAGAGGGAGGCAGGAAATAGCCTCAATACTATGCTTAAATAATATATTTAGTTATTGTCCCTTTAATGTCTTCTCAGGAAATGTTGTTTCTGGCTTATATGCCAAAAGACCCAGTAAAAACTTGCACTTTACTTCTTGATCTGGAACTTATGGGAGTGTTATCTTTTGTTTTTTAGATTTTGTAACGGGGTCAATGATTTTTTTTTTTTATCTAATCTTTTTTTCATTATTACCAAGAAGAAGATTTTCAGGCTAACTTTGTATCTCAAATCTTTGAGTGCCTATTTTCAAAGTGGAAGCTATTCTTAAAATTACCCTTAAAATAGTATGGCCACGATTAGATTTGAAGGATGCTTACCATTATAATTTTTTTATCCACATAGACCACCTCAAGTTCCTCAGTTTTGCCTTTCTAGACAAACGCTTCTAGTTTTGTGGTCATTGCTTTTGGACTAGTTAAAGCCCCATCATTTTTTACAATGGTTCTGGGAACTCCTTTATTCTGTGATGATAGCTCAGGTTATTTCTGTAGCGTCTTACCTGAACGCTAGTTTAGTTAAGCTTCCATCTTCACATTTTGCTTGCTGTATCTCACACCAACAAAGTACTGTTGTGTTTCTCAGGCATGGTTGGAAAGTCAATATTCCAAAAAGTTCCCAGTTTCCTTTAATGTATGGTAGTATTGGGTTTGATGGTTGTAACATCAGATGCCATTCCCTTTTGCCCAACTCCATATGCACGCTCTTTGATTTTGTATTTTAAGTCATTGGTGCAATGTTTACAGTCATTTATATCATGGGTTCCTGATTGAAACCATCTTCGTTCTGGTGGTTAAATCACCAATCCATTCCTCTAAAGGCATCCTCTTGTCGCTTCACTTGACTTGGACAATAATTACTGCAGTTGCACATCTCTTAAGTTTAGGTAAGGTCTGGGTGTCCTAGACATCTCGAAGTGTCTGGTCTTTTCAGGAGGCGAGGCTGCCAATATTATTTTGGAACTTCATGACTTCTTCTCAAAAGAGAGACTTTAGTTTTATAGTCAGTTGATATATGCCACATCTGTGACATTCTATATCTAGGGAGAACAATGTTCCTTCCTTAGCATGAAGGTTTTCTTGGATTCTGTCTCTATACAATGTCTGCAATTTAATTCCAGGTTTGAACACCACAGAGGCAGATTACCTCAGTCAATTATCTCTTCATCAGATGTTTTTTGACCAGGTTGTGAGGAGATAGGGTCTTTCAGACTAAACATGCCTCTAATTTACTCCACAATCTTCCCAGATACTGTGCCAGGGAACCACAAGCAAACTATGTGGATTCTATAGCAGTTTCTCCAGCTGTTCTACTTCCAGAGTCATAGCTCAATCATACACAAGCAGTTATCAATAATTCTGATTGCTCCGTTTAGGACTGCAGATCTTGATATGCTGATCTGATTTAGTTTTCAACTCTTCCTCATTGGTCTCTTACTTGGTTTGAATGGCCTTTCAGGGTTTCCTTTTTTTCATTAGGATATTGCGCCTCTCAACTTAATGGCTTAGAGATTGAATGCTTAATCTTAAACAGACCATTTTTTTCAATGCAGTTGTGGGGGCTTTATTTCAGAAAAGATTTAACACAATATTAGGAAAGTCTTGTTTTCATGGCATAATAAACATGGTTTTCACTGACATTCTTTCAGAATTGCCAGAATTCTCCAATTCTTACAAGTTTGTTTTACAAACTCAATATGGATTTCTACCTATAATGTTTTCTTCGTAAATAAATAACTGACAAATTGTAGCCCCTGTTTTTCTTCTAATCCAAAGATTTCTAAAGAGCATTCATTTTACTTAAATGTTGCAAATGATTTTAGACAATCCTCTACTTTTGGGGTCAGAAGGCTTCAGCTGTTACTTTAGCTTCCTAGCCAATCAGTGCTGACTCCTAGGTAACTTCACGTGTGTGAGCTCAATGTTATCTATATGACAAACATTAACTAACGCCCTCTAGTGGTAAAAAAATGTCAAAATGCATTCAGATTAGAGGCGGCCTGCAAGAAATTAGCATATGAGCCTACTTAGCTTTCAACTAAGAATACCAAGAGAACAAAGCAAAATTGGTGATAGAAGTATATTGGAAAGTTGTTTAAAATGACATGCCCTATTTGAATCATGAAAGTTTATTTTGGACTTGACTGTCTCTTTAATTAATCCCCCCCTCCTTTCCCAGTGTGCGTGTGTATGTACATATAAATGTGTTTAAAATATAGGAGTCGGTATCAATATTTAGGAGCCGGATAGTGTAAAAAGTTATGAGCCAAGGGTAATATTTTAGGAGTCAGTGGATTTGTACCTAATATTATTAAAAATTACTATTTTTCTCTCTGTTTTTGGTTTGTGCTCTAAAATGCAAATAATGGTCTATATTTATTTAAAATAATGAATATTACCTTTCTAATTACTGTGCTGCACTATCTTCCTGAGGGTACTATGTATACAAAAGTATTAAAACTGATATAAAACTATATTTAGATTACATGTATAAGCTGTATTATGACACTAAATGACCTGAGATATTGTTGTTTACACTTGGTTCCATCCCCTCTTCAATCTGTCCTGTTTTACAGATGCAAATATACAAGTACTGTAAAATCCAGACTATTCCTAAAGCCAAATCCTTTTTCAGTCCCTAGCAGTTTGGATAAAGGGTTCTCTACCTGTATTGTTACTAAGCTTAGGTGCCATACTTATAATCCAAGGTTATTAGACTTTCTTTAAACAACTTTAAAGGGACAGTCTACACCAGAATTTTTATTGTTTAAAATGATAGCTAACCCCTTTATTACCCATTCCCTAGATTTGCACAACCAACACAGTTATATAAATACACTTTTTACCTCTGTGATTAACTTGTATATAACCCTTTGCAAACTGCCCTCTTATTTCAGTTCTTTTGACAGACATCCATTTTAGCCAATCAGAGCTGGCTCACCTGAACTCCACGTGCATGAGCACAGTGTTATCTATATCAGTGTTTTTCAACCAGTGTGCCATGGCACACTAGTGTGCCGTGAGAGATCCTCAGGTGTGCCGCGGCAGACTGACAACAGTGCAGGGGTGTCCCTCTTTCAAATTTTGAAATATTGGGAGATATGTGACAGGCTCATCAGGCATCATTTACAACCATGACATTGACATTCATTCACAGACAATCATTATGATTGTTTGTGAATGAATGGCAATATGTCATGTATAGTTTGTAGGAGGCATGGCATTACAGCACAGCACATATATATATCCTGTATTAGGCTACAATGTGTGATTTTCTAAAATTTTGGGATGGTGGTGTGCCGCAGGATTTTTTTAATGTAAAAAAGTGTGCCACGGCAAAAAAAAGGTTGCAAATCACTGATCTATATGACACACATGAACTAACACCCTCTAGTGGTGAAAAACTATCAGACATCCCTGAAAGAAGAGGCGGCCTTCAAGGGTTTAGAAATTGGCATATGAACCTCCTAGGTTTAGCGTTCAGCTAAGAATACCAAGAGAACAAAGCAAAATTGGTGATAAAAGTAAATTGGAAAATTGTTTAAAATTACATTCTCTATCTAAATCATGAAAGTTTATTTTGGACTAGACTGTCCCTTTAAGTAAAATCCCATTTTACTAGTGACTAATAGTATCCAGGGTATAACTGAAAATTATTCAAACGTCTGTTTTATAGATTTTATCTGTTTATTTTACTATTAAATTCACAGTGATTAAAAGTTTAAGAGAGAATAAATAATCTTAAGTTTTGTTAGAGAGAAAGCAGTTTTTTTTTAAATTATATTTAGTCTTCCTTAAATATTCCCATCTCGTTTTTAACTATTTTGTGAATCCCAATTCTTGCCTTTGTCTATTGAAATATGCTTTGTGGGTTTACCATATCTGTCTAAGGTCAACCTCATTAATTTTGCAAATGTAAAGAGGCCATGCCTTTTTTTTTATTTTATTTTTTTACTTCTTGATGGACAGTGTTGCAATATGTGTTGTGGATCCCGCCTGTACATAGGCTGAACTGTGATCTTAATTAGAACTTTGACAAGCCCACTCCGATAAAATGATGAGATTATGTGTAATTGGTGTCACAATCAATTACCATTTAGTCCATCAAGAGCCCACAAACAGGTCTAGTCTTGGATGTGGCCTCAGGATGTTGATGAGTGTGTCTGCCCTCGTCACGCTGTTACTGTAGCGACAGCAGGGCAGGATTTCAGTCAACATTCTAATGACCTCTTTTGTAGTCTATTAAATTAATGACCCAGCCAGAGAGCGCAAACCTAATATCATTTTCCTCGTATGTGCAGAACGTTAATAAAATAAATGTCTGTTGTTGAAATTTACTGTCCCAACTAGTTTTTTAATTCAAATTAACAAATTTTATCACTTTTATTTTATTATTTTAAAGGGGCATTGTCATATTTTTTTTCTGTTTCATCTAAAAAAAAAAAGACATCTCATTTAAAATTTTCAACTAGTAACAAAACTTTGTATTCCGGTTCCAAATAAATCGTTGTTCATGTCAGACTTGCAGAGGTGTGTCAGTCTCAACCGGTGAGGTCAGTCTCCCTTATTCGCCAGGGAGGAATAATAGCAAGTACAAAGCCAATACTGCACTACTAGTGTTAAATAAAATTTAAAGCAACCGTAAACAAATGCTAGATATAATGATCTATTCAAAGCAAAGATTAGCCTAAGCATAATATGTAGGTTGTTTAAAGGGACAGTGTACCGTAACATTGTTTTCCCATTAATGTTTTTACGATGACTTGTTATACCAGCTACAGCATTTAAAATGCATGGAAAACTGCTGGTTTAGATTTATTTTTGTATATGAAATGTCTTTTATGCTTATTGAAACCACAACCCTGTCAAATGGGAGTGAGCTTGCAGGAAGAACAGACCTCATTAGCTTATTTCTATATATTTCTTCGACATCATCCTTATCATATGTCTCACTGCATACACAGTGAGACCAATACTTGGAGAGAACAATTGGAAATTCACATTTTTATATCTTAAAGGGACACTCAAGTCAAAATATTCTTTAATGATTCAGAAGAACATTCAATTTTAAGACACTTTCCAATTTACTTCCATTATTATATTTTGCACAATCTTTTTATATAAAGACTTTCTGGGGAGCAAGATCCTACTGAGCATGTGCACAAGCTCACATGCTATACATTTACTAGTCTGTAATTGACTGACATCTGTCACATGATACAGGGGAAACAATATACAGAGGTGCAAGATGGGAAAAAAACACACAATATTCTGTACAAATGAACTAAGAACTGATACTCACCTTTAGGTCAGACCGCAGCCTTCTTGCAGTCTCTCCCTTGTGACTGTGTATAGATAGATAGTAGTAGTAGATGGCGCTGGTCTATTGAGTGATTTTCTCTAGTAAGTGAAGAGAAAAAAGGCTTGATGCATATATTGAAGCCAATTAATATGGGTGCAGTATACTCACTCCATAAGATGAATCTTTACAGCTGAAAGGGAACGTAGCGTCAGATGGCAAGAGTCCACAGGTTCCTGGAGTCAAATACTGAATTTTCAGGTTTATCCAAAAGTGGACTATAAATGAATAGAAAAATGAAATGCTTTAATTCATTAATGCTAACGACCATGCAGCTTCGGAGCTCCAGTGGTGCCTGGAACGCTAGTTAAGTCTACACTCTTAAGTGTGGAGGAGTTAAAGGGACAGTCTAGTCCAAAATAAACTTTCATGATTCAGATAGAGCATGTAATTTTAAACAATTTTCCAATTTAGTTTTATAACCAATTTTGCTTTGCTCTCTTGGTATTCTTAGTTGAAAGCTTAACCTGGGAGGTTCATATGCTAATTTCTTAGACCTTGAAGGCCACCTCTTTTCAGAATGCATTTTAACAGTGTTTCACCACTAGAGGGTGTTAGTTCATGTTTTTCATATAGATAACACTGTGCTCATGCACCTGAATTTATCTGGGAGCAGGCACTGATTGACTAAAATGCAAGTCTGCCAAAAGAAATAAAGGGGCAGTTTGCAGAGGCTTAGATACAAGATAATCACAGAGGTTAAAAGTATATTAATATAACTGTTGGTTATGCAAAACTGGGGAATGGGTAATAAATGGATTATCTATCTTTTAAAACAATACAAATTCTGGTGTAGACTGTCCCTTTAAATGATTCTGGTCAGATCGTCAAGCTCTGCTTTCGAGCTATTGTTGATGCTATGGTAAATGCGAGCAGCACAAGCTGCCCAGATGCCAATATGCTGGACAGACCGGATCCAAGTTGGGGACCTTGTCCATCTAGTGTTTTGATAAATGACACCCCTACAAAGTGGTTAAACACATAATTAAACTGCTGCAAAGGAGCAGCAGAGAACTGCTGGTTCAGCGCAGAAACTGACAGTGAGAAATCAGTTGCACAGCTAGATTGTGTGACTACCACTGCTGATTTGGTCAACAACCCAACCCAAACTGAGAATAGCACGCAAAAAAGACCTATTATTGGGGTTAAACAGAGACTTGTAGGGTAGCTAGTACTAAAATTTACATGCTGTAACAAACTTCACATAAGTAATTTTTCTATTGTAATGGCCCTTTAAGTTGGATAAAACTGAAGATATTTCCCCCCTTGCACAATCTTTTAATACTTCCTACTAGATTTGTTGTATTTATATGTCTCCCTTTTCCTTTTAGGTTCCCAAAGGACATGTTTGGTTAGAGGGAGACAATCTACAAAACTCCACTGATTCCAGGAGCTACGGACCAGTTCCATATGCACTTATAAGGGGCCGGATTTGTCTCAGGGTAAACATCCTGGAACCATTTTTACTGTTGCTATAGGGCAATTAAAAAAACAAATGCATACAACTGATAAATTATACTTTCAAATTCTTTAGTCTCAGCTCAGGATATAGATCATTCCCATATATTCTAATACTGTAAGATAGAGCACAACATTTTTAAACAACTTTCCAATTTACTTCCGCTATCTAAATGTGCAAAATGATTTTATTTGCACACTTTCTGAGGCACCAGCTCCTACTGAGCATGTGCAAGAGTTCAAAGATTATATGTATATGCATTTTGTGATGATGGTTGTCACATGATGCAGTAGGAGGGAAAATAAAACTAACTTTAAAATTAGTCAGAAAGAAATCAACTACAGCTGACGTACCCTATCCCTATACATTGTCTCTCTGTGTGTATATATATATATATATATATATATATATATATATATATAAAAAGTGGTGCAGTATTGGAGCTATAGGATTGTTGGTGTAGTGGGAGTGGCTAGATTGTGACCTATTGGTGACAGTAAAAGGGGGCTGATAACCCTTTCTGTGCCAAATAAGTTACTGGCGCAGGGTTGGATAACCTTGGTTCGTCACAATGATGAAGGGGATAATATCCCCGAAAACGTTACATTTAAAAAAAACTAAAAAAAAACTGAGTGCAATCTTTCATTGGAATATATATATATATATATGTATATATATGTGTGTGTGTGTGTGTATATGTATGTGTGTATATATATATATATATATATATATATATATATATATATATATATATATATATATATATATATATATATATATATATATATATATATATATATGGACAAAGGAAGGCTTCAACAGCGCAATAAATTTCTATACTACAACATAAAAATATAAAAAACAGTTCATACATATAACATATAAATACAGTTAAAATAGTAAAAAATAGTTCAATGATCAATATTAGCGATCATATATTCTGTGAATCTGAAGAATCCAATAGAAGTATTAGGTGGAATAATATTCCCCTTACCAGAATATACCTCAATCAGATGAGGTAAGTTGCCGCAACTAGTACAGGCTAGTAGAATTACAGTGTGTATGGGTAGAAGTCAGTGACTTATCATCCACCTCTTGGAGTAGGTTTTCTTCTGTGATTTTTCTTCCCAAAGGTATTAGCTCATAGAAAAGAGAAAAGCTGATATCGTGTAATATTGTCTTTTATTTCACAAATAAACACACACAGCATATAGTTATACCACTCACACGAGATGTCCTCAAACAGTATGAGGTATCCCTAGGGACAATATTTCACCTGAATTTTATATCAGTAACCTGCTGAACTTTGCTGCCTGCAAAACCAGATTTCTCTTGTTAAGTGTATCCAGTCCACAGATCATCCATTACTTGTGGGATATTCTCCTTCCCAACAGGCAGTTGCAAGAGGATCACCCACAGCAGAGCTGCTATATAGCTCCTCCCCTCACTGCCATATGCAGTCATTCTCTTGCAACTCTCAACAAAGATGGACGTAGTAAGAGGAGAGTGGTGTATTATAGTTAGTTTCTTAACTTCAATCAAAAGTTTGTTATTTTAAATGGTACCGGAGTGTACTGTTTTATCAAAGGCAGCATTAGAAGAAGAATCTGCCTGTGATTTCTATGATCTTAGCAGAAGTAACTAAGATCCATTGCCATTCTCACATATTCTGAGGAGTGAGGTAACTTCAGAGGGGGAATGGCGTGCAGGTTTTCCTGCAATAAGGTATGTGCAGTTAACATATTTCTAGGGATGGAATTTGCTAGAAAAATGCTGCTGATACCGGATTAATGTAAGTTAAGCCTAAATGCAGTGATTTAATAGCGACTGGTATCAGGCTTATTAACAGAGATACATACTCTTATAAAAGTGTAATATAAAACGTTTGCTGGCATGTTAATCGTTTTTATATATGTTTGGTGACAAAACTTATTGGGGCCTAGTTTTTTCTCCACATGGCTGGCTTGATTTTTGCCTAGAAACAGTTTCCTGAGGCTTTCCACTGTTGTAATACGAGTGGGAGGGGCCTATTTTAGCGCTTTTCTGCGCAGCTAAAATTACAGACAGAGACACTCAGCTTCCTTCTGCATGATACAGGACATCTCTGAAGGGCTCAAAAGGCTTCAAAAGTCGTGTTTGAGGAGGGTAACAACCACAGTAGACCTGTGGCAGTTGTTGTGACTGTTTAAAAACGTTTTTGTCATTTATAATTCCGTTTTTGGTATTAAGGGGTTAATCATCCATTTGCAAGTGGGTGCAATGCTCTGCTAACTTGTTACATACACTGTAAAAATTTTGTTAGTGTAACTGCCTTTTTTCACTGTTATTTCAAATTTTGCAAAAATTTGTTTCTCTTAAAGGCACAGTAACGTTTTTTATATTGCTTGTTAACTTGCTTTAAAGTGTTTTCCAAGCTTGCTAGTCTCATTGCTAGTCTGTATAAACATGTCTGACACAGAGGAAACTACTTGTTCATTATGTTTAAAAGCCATGGTGGAGCCCCATAGGAGAATGTGTACTAAATGTATTGATTTCACCTTAAACAGTAAAGATCAGTCTTTATCTATAAAATAATTGTCACCAGAGGGGTCTGTCGAGGGGGAAGTTATGCCGACTAACTCTCCCCACGTGTCGGACCCTTTGCCTCCCGCTCGAGGGACGCACGCTAATATGGCGCCAAGTACATCAGGGATGCCCATAGCGATTACTTTGCAGGACATAGCTGCAATCATGAATAATACCCTGTCACAGGTGTTAGCCAGATTGCCTGAATTGAGAGGCAAGCGCGATAGCTCTGGGGTTAGACGAGATACAGAGCGCGTAGATGCTGTAAGAGCCATGTCTGATACTGCGTCACAATATGCAGAACCTGAGGAAGGAGAGCTTCAGTCTGTGGGTGACGTCTCTGAATAGGGGAAACCTGATTCAGAGATTTCTAATTTTAAATTTAAGCTTGAGAACCTCCGTGTATTGCTTGGGGAGGTATTAGCTGCTCTGAATGACTGTGACACAATTGCAGTGCCAGAGAAATTGTGTAGGCTGGATAAATACTATGCAGTGCCGGTGAGTACTGATGTTTTTCCAATACCTAAAAGGCTTACAGAAATTATTAGTAAGGAGTGGGATAGACCCGGTGTGCCCTTTTCCCCACCTCCTATATTTAAAAAAATGTTTCCAATAGATGCCACTACACGGGACTTATGGCAGACAGTCCCTAAGGTGGAGGGAGCAGTTTCTACTTTAGCAAAGCGTACCACTATCCCGGTTGAGGACAGTTGTGCTTTTTCAGATCCAATGGATAAAAAATTAGAGGGTTACCTTAAGAAAATGTTTATTCAACAAGGTTTCATTTTACAGCCCCTTGCATGCATTGCGCCTGTCACTGCTGCGGCGGCGTTCTGGTTTGAGGCCCTGGAAGAGGCCATCCATACAGCTCCATTGACTGAAATTATTGACAAGCTTAGAACACTTAAGCTAGCTAACTCATTTGTTTCTGATGCCATTGTTCATTTGACTAAACTAACGGCTAAGAATTCCGGATTCGCCATTCAGGCGCGCAGGGCGCTATGGCTTAAATCCTGGTCAGCTGATGTGACTTCAAAGTCTAAATTACTCAACATTCCTTTCAAGGGGCAGACCTTATTCGGGCCTGGTTTGAAAGAAATTATTGCTGACATTACTGGAGGTAAGGGTTATACCCTTCCTCAGGACAGGGCCAAATCAAGGGCCAAACAGTCTAATTTTCATGCCTTTCGAAATTTCAAGGCAGGTGCAGGATCAGCTCCCTCTACTTCAAAACAAGAGGGAACTTTTGCTCAATCTAAGCAGGCCTGGAAACCTACCCAGTCCTGGAACAAGGGCAAGCAGGCCAGAAAGCCTGCTGCTGCCTCGAAGACAGCATGAAGGAGCGGCCCCCTATCTGACAATGGATCTAGTAGGGGGCAGACTCTCTCTCTTCGCCCAGGCGTGGGCAAGAGATGTTCAGGATCCCTGGGCGTTGGAGATCATATCTCAGGGATATCTTCTGGACTTCAAAGCTTCTCCCCCACAAGGGAGATTTCACCTTTCAAGATTATCTGCAAACCAGATAAAGAAAGAGGCATTCCTAAGCTGCGTGCAAGACCTCCTTGTAATGGGAGTGATCCATCCAGTTCCGCGGACGGAACAAGGACAGGGGTTTTATTCAAATCTGTTTGTGGTTCCCAAAAAAAGAGGAAACCTTCAGACCAATTTTGGATTTAAAGATCCTAAACAAATTCCTCAGAGTTCCATCATTCAAGATGGAAACTATTCGAACCATTTTACCCATGATCCAAGAGGGTCAGTACATGGCCACAGTGGACTTAAAGGATGCCTACCTTCACATTCCGATTCACAAGAATCATCATCGGTTCCTGAGGTTTGCCTTTCTAGACAGGCATTACTAGTTTGTAGCTCTTCCATTCGGGTTGGCTACAGCCCCAAGAATTTTTACAAAGGTTCTGGGCTCACTTCTGGCGGTTCTAAGACCGCGAGGCATAGTGGTGGCTCCTTACCTAGACGACATCCTGATACAGGCGTCAAGCTTTCAAATTGCCAAGTCTCATACAGAGATAGTTCTGGCATTTCTGAGGTCGCATGGGTGGAAAATGAACGAAGAAAAGAGTTCTCTATCTCCTCTCCCAAGGGTTTCCTTCCTAGGGACTCTGATAAATTCTATAGAAATGAAAATTTACCTGACGGAGTCCAGGTTATCAAAACTTCTAAATGCTTGCCGTGTTCTTCACTCCATTCCGCGCCCCACGGTGGCTCAGTGCATGGAAGTAATCGGCTTAATGGTAGCGGCGATGGACATAGTGCCATTTGCGCGCCTGTATCTCAGACTGCTGCAATTATGCATGCTCAGTCAGTGGAATGGGGATTACACAGATTTGTCCCCTCTACTAAATCTGGATCAGAAAACCAGAGATTCTCTTCTCTGGTGGTTATCTCGGGTCCATCTGTCCAAAGGTATGACCTTTCGCAGGCCAGATTGGACCATTGTAAGAACAGACGCCAGCCTTCTAGGTTGGGGTGCAGTCTGGAACTCCCTGAAGGCTCAGGGTTCATGGACTCAGGAGGAGAAACTCCTCCCAATAAATATTCTGGCGTTAAGAGCAATATTTAATGCTCTTCTAGCTTGGCCTCAGTTAGCAAAACTGAGGTTCATCAGATTTCAGTCGGACAACATCACGACTGTGGCTTACATCAACCATCAAGGGGGGACCAGGAGTTCCCTAGCGATGTCAGAAGTCTCCAAGATAATTCGTTGGGCAGAGACTCACTCTTGCCACCTGTCAGCGATCCATATCCCAGGGGTAAAGAACTGGGAGGCAGATTTTCTAAGTCGTCAGACTTTTCATCCGGGGGAGTGGGAACTCCATCCGGAGGTGTTTGCTCAATTGGTTCTCCGTTGGGGCAAACCAGAACTGGATCTCATGGCGTCTCGCCAGAACGCCAAGCTTCCTTGTTACGGATCCAGGTCCAGGGACCCAGAAGCGGCACTGATGGATGCTCTAGCAGCGCCTTGGTTCTTCAACCTGGCTTATGTGTTTCCACCGTTTCCTCTGCTCCCTCGTCTGATTGCCAAAATCAAACAGGAGAGAGCATCGGTGATATTGATAGCGCCTGCGTGGCCACGCAGGACCTGGTATGCAGACCTAGTGGACATGTCATCCTTTCCACCATGGACTCTGCCTCTGAGACAAGACCTTCTAATACAAGGTCCTTTCAATCATCCGAATCTACTTTCTCTGAGACTGACTGCATGGAGATTGAACGCTTGATTCTATCAAAGCGTGGCTTCTCCGAGTCAGTAATTGATACCTTAATACAGGCACGAAAGCCTGTCACCAGGAAAATTTACCACAAGATATGGCGTAAATATCTTCATTGGTGTGAATCCAAGAATTACTCATGGAGTAGGGTTAGGATTCCTAGAATATTCTCCTTCCTCCAAGAGGGTTTGGACAAAGGATTATCAGCTAGTTCTTTAAAGGGACAGATTTCTGCTCTGTCTATTCTTTTACACAAGCGTCTGGCAGAAGTTCCAGACGTTCAGGCATTTTGTCAGGCTTTAGTTAGAATTAAGCCTGTGTTTAAACCTGTTGCTCCCCCATGGAGCTTAAACTTGGTTCTTAAAGTTCTTCAAGGGGTTCCGTTTGAACC
Organism: Bombina bombina; assembly: GCF_027579735.1. Classification (NCBI taxonomy): domain Eukaryota; kingdom Metazoa; phylum Chordata; class Amphibia; order Anura; family Bombinatoridae; genus Bombina; species Bombina bombina. Next base: position 167,615,662 of record NC_069505.1, on the reverse strand, counting down.
TCTTCATTCTATTGATATCAAGCATCTATCATGGAAAGTTCTTTTTCTGATGGCTATTTCCTCGGCTCGAAGAGTCTCGGAGTTATCTGCCTTACATTGCGATTCTCCTTATCTGATCTTTCATTCAGATAAAGTAGTTCTGCGTACAAAACCTGGGTTTTTACCTAAGGTGGTTTCTAACAAGAATATCAATCAAGAGATTGTTGTTCCATCATTATGCCCTAATCCTTCTTCAAAGAAGGAACGTCTTTTGCATAACCTAGACGTAGTCCGTGCATTGAAGTTTTACTTGCAGGCTACTAAAGATTTTCGTCAAACATCTAACCTGTTTGTTGTTTACTCTGGACAGAGGAGAGGTCAAAAGGCCTCGGCAACCTCTCTTTCCTTTTGGCTTCGGAGTATAATCCGTTTAGCATATGAGACTGCTGGACAGCAGCCCCCTGAAAGAATTACAGCTCATTCTACTAGAGCTGTGGCTTCCACCTGGGCCTTTAAAAATGAGGCCTCTGTTGAACAGATTTGCAAGGCTGCGACTTGGTCTTCGCTTCATACCTTTTCAAAATTTTACAAATTTGATACTTTTGCTTCTTCGGAGGCTGTTTTTGGGAGAAAGGTTCTACAGGCAGTGGTTCCTTCCGTTTAAGTTCCTGCCTTGTCCCTCCCGTCATCCGTGTACTTTAGCTTTGGTATTGGTATCCCACAAGTAATGGATGATCCGTGGACTGGATACACTTAACAGAAAACATAATTTATGCTTACCTGATAAATGTATTTCTCTTGTAGTGTATCCAGTCCACTGCCCGCCCTGTCCTTTTAAGGCAGGTCTAAATTTTAATTAAACTTCAGTCACCACTGCACCCTATGGTTTCTCCTTTCTCGGCTTGTTTCGGTCGAATGACTGGATATGGCAGTGAGGGGAGGAGCTATATAGACAGCTCTGCTGTGGGTGATCCTCTTGCAACTTCCTGTTGGGAAGGAGAATATCCCACAAGTAATGGATGATCCGTGGACTGGATACACTACAAGAGAAATAAATTTATCAGGTAAGCATAAATTATGTTTTTTAGACGATATCTTACACTTATCTTGGACTGTGCATTTCTTTGTGCTTGCACATATCCTGGAACTGCTTCTTGAAGGATTTCTGTGACCACTCCTGTGTATTATATACCTCATACTGTTTGAGGACAGCTCATGTGAGTGGTTTAACTGTATGCTGTGTGTGTTTATTTGTGAAATAAAAGACAATATTACACTTTATCAGCTTTTCTCTTTTCTATGAGCTAATACCTTTGGGAAGAAAAATCACAGAAGAAAACCTACTCCAAGAGGTGGATGACAAGTCACTGACTTCTACCCATACACACTGGAATTCTACTACCCTGTACTAGTTGCGGCAACTTACCTCATCTGATTGAGGTATATTCTGGTAAGGGGAATATTATTCCACCTAATACTTCTATTGGATTCTTCAGATTCACAGAATATATGATCGCTAATATTGATCTTTGAACATTTTTTTTACTATTTTAACTGTATTTATATGTTATATGTATGAACTGTTTATATGTTTTATGTTGTAGTATAGAAATTTATTGCGCTGTTGAAACCTTCCTTTTTTCATATTTACATTTCTGGATAGGTGAGAGTTCTGTACTCACACCTGCCCTACCTGTATCCAATAGCTGCACATTTCTCTCTTTCTATATACTGGCGCATATTTGATAGTGCTGCTTGTTCTCATTCCAGTTAACTATATATCTGCATGCCCTATTTAATCTTTTTTTTTTTTCTGTTATAGATATGGCCTCTCAGTTCCTTTGGCTTGTTGACTGAAAGTCCTAACAAACACATACTGGAAGATGACTGACAAGATACTTTATAATGATTTTAGTCCTTTTTAATTGATCTTAATTATTTATATAATAGCTACATTTTCAATAAATATATTTTAATCAAATATTCTTATGCTGTGTTTGTTCTTTCTTGCATGAGTGAGTGGAGCGTCCTCCTTTTGCCACATTATTGTTAAATGCAGGTTAGTGGTAGATTAGCAAATACATATCTCAGTGTTTAATGTTGTTCTTTAAAATGGTTTGATCCATTAAAAAGATATAAACCGCAAACACACTTCTTTCATGACATGGAGTATGTTTCCCGTGCATGTAATTCTGCTCGAATAAACCAGGAAAGGCGGTGATCCTCATAGCACCGACCTGGCCTCGCAGGATTTGCTATGCAGATCTGGTGGAGATTACATCTTCTACCACCTTGGAGACTTCTGTTGCGGAAGGACCTTCTGACTCAGGGGCCCTTTATTCTTACAATCTAGTTTCTCTGAAGCTGAATGCTTAATCTTATCCAAGTGGGGGTTTTCTGCTTCAGTCATAGAGACCATGATTCAGGCTCATAAACCTGTGTTTCGAAGAATTTATCATAAAATTTGGCGTAAATATCTTTACTGGTGTGAATCCAAGGGCTACTCATGGAGTGGAGTTAGGATTCCTAGGTTTTTATCTTTTCTCCAACAAGGTTTGGAGAAAGGTTTAACAACGAGTTCCCTAAAGGGTCAAATCTCGGCATTGTCTGCTTTGTTACTCAAATGTCTGGCGGATGTCCCAGATGTAAAATCTTTTTGTCAGGCCTTGGTGAGGATCAGGCCTGTGTTTAAACCAGTTACTCCTCCATGGAGTCTTAATTTAGTTTCAATGTTTTTCAAGGGGCTCCGTTTGAGCCTATGCTTTCCTTAGATATTAAGTTGTTATCTTGGAAGGTTTTATTTCTTGTGGCTATTTCTTCTGCTCGGGGAGTATCGGTACTCTCGGCATTACAATATGAGTCTCCTTATATTATTTTTCCATGCAGATAAGGTAGTCTTGCGTACTAAATTAGGATTTCTTCCTAAGGTTGTTTCTGATCGGAACATTAATCAGGAGATTGTTGTGCCTTCCTTGTGTCCTAGTCCTTCTTCTAAGAAGGACTTTCGTCAGTCTTTTTCTTTGTATTGTGGTTTTCTCAGGAAAAACGTAAGGGACAGAACGCTACGACTACTTCCCTTTCCTTTTGGCTAACAAGCATCATACGTTTTGCATATGAGACTGCTGGACAGCAGCTGCCTGAAAGGGTTACAGCTCATTCCACGAGGGCTGTTGCTTCCTCTTGGGCATTCAAAAATGAAGCTTCTGTGGAACAGATTTGCAAGACTGCATCTTGGTCCTCTCTTCACACTTTTTCAAAGTTCTTCATATTTGACACTTTTGCCTCTGCTGGGGCAGCTTTTGGGAGATAGGTTCTTCAAGCAGTGGTGCCTTCCGTTTAGGTTCTCTGTCTTGTCCCTCCCGTATCATCTGTGTACTCTAGCTTGGGTATTGAATCCCATTAGTAATTAAGATGATCAGTGGACTCATCGTGTCTTAAAAAAGAAAAGAAAATTTATGCTTACCTGATAAATTTATTTATTTTTTGACACAATGAGTCCACGGCCCGCCCTGTTCTTTTAGACAGGTTGTGGGTTATTGTAAACTTCAGACACCTCTGAACCTTGGCTTTTCCCTTCTTTTCCTAACTTCGGTCGTGTCAGGGTTTTTTCCTGACTTGTTTGCCATGTGCTGCTGGCAGCCATTTTACTCACCTCTCTTGCTGACTTTGGTGCATTCTGGGAGATGCTGCTCATTTCCTGTACTTCCTTTTATGGCCAGACTGGTTTACATCATCCATGTGAGACAGGATGCAGTCTCAGAATTGTGATGTCATCACTTATTATTTAAAGGGCCTTTGTTCAGTGTGCTTTGCCCTTGCGTTGTCTTAGACCTGTTTGTGAGAGCTCCTGTGTATTACCTGGCTATCTGACGTCCCTCCTGGTTCCTGATCCCTGGCTTGTTCCTGACTCTGCTGTTCTCCTTGTTCCTGATTCCGGCTCGTCTGACTACTCGCTTTGGCTCCTGACTCGGCTTGTCTGACCAACAGCTCTAGTTTTGACTCCTAGCTTGTTATTTGTTAGAAAAAAGGGAAATTGGCACTAGCACTACGCCGGTGTTAGGAACGGGGTGCTCTATCTGGCTTAATGAATATGTATACCCTATGAGCTAGAGTGCTGGTGCACAGGGACAATTTACAGGTATAGTCTTGATCACTGAAGGGATTAAGACTGGAAAACGTGCACTTGTTTAGCACTTCTAATACCCAGAGTAGGTAAGGTGGCAGACTTAAGGGTAGGACCTAATGATTCTAATTGAAATTAAAACATAACTTTTATTACAACAAAGGTTGATTAAATCACTGTGTATGTGTGTGCAATTTAAAAACACATAGAAACTCGAATAAGAAGTTTATAGGATTTGTCAAACTACCTTGATTAATGAACCTATATTGCGTAAACGGGCATCCACATAAATGTGGGTAATATGGGCGAAGGTTACTGATGGTCTAGGTTGGCACTGGCTAGTTGTACTCTCACAGTTGTGTTAGAATATTGTCTCTTGTGGTAGTTAATCACAAAGGAACAGCCAGGTCAAGCTACTGCGACTAATGTCCAAGTGAATGTGTGTAAATATAAGGAGTTATTATAGTGACACTTGTCCTATTATAATCTCTTATTATATAGAAAACAGAAGTGTCCTACTGGTACCAAATGTGCCAATTACCATTCATGAATTAAAGTTAGTAGGAAGAGAAGACAGTAGTGTCTTGGGTTCAAATTGTGCCTGTCAAGTATCAAAGTAATGAGACAGCATCAGTAATTAAGAGCTGTCCTAGGTTATAATATCCACACTAAAAGTGTGTTAAGTCAAAAATTGGTAGTGATATATCATTCACATTTAGTGGTGGTTATTAAGTTATTGTTTTAGTACTTTGATTATATGAACTGAAATTATACTGTGTAATTTGTTCAAATAATATATATATATTTTTATTGTTTTATATTTTTACATTGGTATTGGTATGTCTATAATCTTGTGCCCATTGTTGGGCTACTGGATTGGTATTAGGCAATTCTTATAAATTTGTGACAATAATATAGCTTTATCAGCTTTATACACAATACAATGTAAATCAGTTTGTGGCTAGCCGGTCAGCACCGCTACCTAAAGCCTTATTCTGCCTTATTTTGGCATGTGAGTATCTTAGGTTCATATACAGGCTGATGGATTCGTAGGTTAATCTTTACCACTTATGTACGTGGTGTCAGTACTGTGACTTTATCAACTTGGTGTATACTTAAAAGTATATCAGCTTTATAGCTGGCTTGTCAGCATCGCTGAATCAAGCCTTATTTTGGCATGCGAGTGTCTAATTTCTTATACCCGGTATTGGGTTGATGGCTAGGTATTTGCTGATTCTATGCGTATATATCACTACTGTATCTTCATCAACTTTCTATACTAGTAAATGGACATCAGCTTTGTAGCTGGCCTGTAAATACCCATGAAATCATAACTTGGTATTACCCACTTCTATACGTTTGTATCACTGTAGTAACTTTCATGCATAATTTCATGAACATTCGTGTAGTAGCTGGCCTATAAGTACCACTAAGCCGAGACAGTATCGGCGAAACATGTCAGGGAGGGGTATCGTGTTAAAATACCCTAACTCGCTGTTTTAGATGGCATAGTAACTCGAAATACTTTAATAATAACCAACTTCTACCTTGGGGCTTAATCTAGTATTAACTTGTGGGTGTAGTTGTGTTGGCCGCAAATTTCAAGGGTAATACTCCTATATGCTATATAGACTATGCTAAACCCTTAAGCACTGTATGCCAAAATAAGGCTTTATTTAGTGGTGCTTACAGGCCACATATAAACTGGATGTCCTTTTAATTGTTAGTTCAATTATTATAGCTACAACTGGGACACAAACTTATAGAAGTGGTTAATACCAGTTTATTATCGTAACAAGGTGCATAAGAACTTTGACATTTATATGCCAAAATAAGGCTCTACTTAGTGGTACTTATAGGCCAGCTACTACACGAATGTTCATGAAATTATGCATGAAAGTTACTACAGTGATACAAACGTATAGAAGTGGGTAATACCAAGTTATGATTTCATGGGTATTTACAGGCCAGCTACAAAGCTGATGTCCATTTACTAGTATATAAAGTTGATGAAGATACAGTAGTGATATATACGCATAGAATCAGCAAATACCTAGCCATCAACCCAATACCGGGTATAAGAAATTAGACATTCGCATGCCAAAATAAGGCTTGATTCAGTGATGCTGACAAGCCAGCTATAAAGCTGATGTACTTTTAAGTATACACCAAGTTGATAAAGTCACAGTACTGACACCACGTACATAAGTGGTAAAGATTAACCTACTAATCCATCAGCCTGTATATGAACCTAAGATACTCACATGCCAAAATAAGGCAGAATAAGGCTTTAGGTAGCGGTGCTGACAGGCTAGCCACAAACTGATTTGCATTGTATTGTGTATAAAGCTATATTATTGTCACAAATTTATAAGAAGTGCCTAATACCAATCCAGTAGCCCAACAATGGGCACAAGATTATAGACATACCAATACAAATGTAAAAATATAAAACAATAAAAATATATATATATTATTTGAACAAATTACACAGTATAATTTCAGTTCATATAATCAAAGTACTTTGTGCTCCAGTTCTAAGAACTAAAACAATAACTTAATAACCACCACTAAATGTGAATGATATATCACTACCAATTTTTGACTTAACACACTTTTAGTGTGGATATTATAACCTAGGACAGCTCTTAATTACTGATGCTGTCTCATTACTTTGATACTTGACAGGCACAATTTGAACCCAAGACACTACTGTCTTCTCTTCCTACTAACTTTAATTCATGAATAGTAATTGGCACATTTGGTACCAGTAGGACACTTCTGTTTTCTATATAATAAGAGATTATCATAGGATAAGTGTCACTATAATAACATTCACTTGGACATTAGTCGCAGTAGCTTGACCTGGCTGTTCCTTTGTGATTAACTACCACAAGAGACAATATTCTAACACAACTGTGAGAGTACAACTAGCCAGTGCCAACCTAGACCATCAGTAACCCTCGCCCATATTACCCACATTATTTATGTGGATGCCCGTTTACGCAATATAGGTTCATTAATCAAGGTAGTTTGACAAATCCTATAAACTTCTTATTCGAGTTTCTATGTGTTTTTAAATTGCACACACATACACAGTGATTTTATCAACCTTTGTTGTAATAAAAGTTATGTTTTAATTTCAATTAGAATCATTAGGTCCTACCCTTAAGTCTGCCACCTTACCTACTCGGGGTATTAGAAGTGCTAAACAAGTGCACGTTTTCCAGTCTTAATCCCTTCAGTGATCATGACTATACCTGCAGCTTGTTATTTGACTTGTGGACTTTTTATTATTTTTTGCTATTAATAAAGGTGTGATTATTTTTGCACTTCTCGTCTCAATCTGATTCCTGGCACCCTGACAGGTCGAATGACTGGAGTGGGCGGGAAGGGAGGAGATAATTAATAGCTCTGCTGTGGGGCTCTTTGCCTCCTCCTGCTGACCAGGAGGTGAATATCCCATTAGTAATTAAGATGATCCGTGGACTCATTGTGTCAAAAAATAAATTTATCAGGTAAGCATAAATGTTCTTATTATTTAATTTGCTTTGTTTTCTTGGTATCCTTTTGTGGAAAAAGCATATCTAGGTAGGTTTAGGAGGTGGGAGCTAGCTGCTGATTGGTGGCTACACATATATGCCTCTTGTTATTGGCTTACCAGTGTATTGAGCTGACTCCAAGTAGTACATTGCTGCTCCTTCAATAAAGGATATCAAGCAATTTATGCAAAATCATTATAAGTAAATCTGGAAGTGGTTTATAAATGTATAATCTACCTGAATCATTAAAGGGACAGGCTAGTTAAAATTCAACTTTCATGATTCAGATAGGGCATGCAATTCTAAACAACTTTCCAATTATAAAGATAAAATTGTGCTCACTTTCGTGAAGTTATTTAAGAGTTAACACTGGCTAAAATGCAAGTCTGTCAAAAGAACTGAAGTGTGCAGAGGCTTAAATACAGTAATCACAGAGGTAAACCATGTGTATTAATGTAAGTGTTGGTTATGTAAAACTGGGAAATGGGTAATAAAGGGAGTATCTATATTTTTAAAGAATATAAAAATTCTGGTGTAGACTGTCCCTTTAATACATTTTAACAGATAAAATGGCCAACCTTTTGTGCAGTAACACCGACAGGGCCGATAAATGTCCCTTCAGAGAACTAGCAAATATGCCCTTCTGGAGGAAAGCTAAATTCTGCCAACCTTATGCCAGGAAAAGCAACACTCTTCACACCAGTACAAGTAAGTCCTCCACATCTTATGGTAGATACGACGAGTAACTGGCTTACAAGCTTGAACCAGAGTGTCAATAACACTCTCAGAGAACCCTCTTTTGGCTAAGACTGTGTTCAGTACGCAGTCAACCTCAGAGAATCTAGATTTTGATGAACGAAGGGACCCTGTATCAGCAGATCTCTGTGACAAGGTAACCTCCACTGAGGAGATGACATCCCCACCAGATCTGCAATCCATCTCCTTCGCAGCCACGAAGGAGCAATCGGAATCACAGATGCTCGCTCCTGCTTGATTCGAGCCACCACACAAGGGAGAAGCGGTAATGGAGGAAAAAGATATGGGACTGAACCTCCATGGTACTCATAGGACATCTATCAATTCCGGCTGAGAACCCCTTGACCCATACCTGGGTAGCTTGGTATTGAGGCGGGATGCCATGAGATCTATCCCTCACTCGCTGCATATCTCTGCAAACACCTCAGGTTGAAGAGACCATTCCCCTGGGTGAAAGGATTGCCTGCTGAGGAAGTCCACTTCCCAGTTGTCCATACCAGGAATGTGGATTGCTGACAGTGTACATTTGTAAGTCTCCGCCCACTCTAGTATCTGAGATACTTCTCTCATCGCCAAGAAACTTCTCGTTCCCCCTTGATGGTTAATATAGGCAACCGAGGTTATATTGTCTGATTGGAATCTGAAAGACTGGGACGAACCCAGAAGGGGCCAAGCATTCAAGGCAATGAAGATTGCCCAGAGTTTCAAAATATTGATCGGAAGGGAGGACTACTCCACAGACATTGTGCCTTCTTGGCACCCCAAACGGTTCCCCAGCCGGAAAGGGTTGTGTCCGTAGTCACAATCTCCCAGGATGGTCTCAAAAAGCACGTGCCTTGGGACAGATGATCTGGACAGAGCCACCAGGAGAGCGAGTCTCTCAACAGGCTGTCCAGCCCAATCTGTTGAGACAGATCTGAATGGTCGCCGTTCCATTGTCTCAGCATGCACAGTTGTAACGGTTTGAGATGGAATCTGATAAAAGGAATGATGTCCATGCAGGACACCATGAGCCTGATTACCTCTATACACTGAGCCACTCAGGGTTTCGAGGAGGCCTGGAGGGAGAGACATGCAGAAGTTAGCTTTCAACGTCTCTGATCTGTGAGGAATAGTCTCATGGATATGGAGTCTATTATAGTTCCTAGTTAATTCACACTTGTACTTGGAGTAAGAGAACTCTTTTCCAAGTTTATCTTCCATCCATGTGATTGAAGAAGTCTAAGAAGGGACTCTGAATGTTCTTCCGCTAGACAAAAAGATGGTGCCTGTACCAAGATATCATCCAGGTAAGGCGCTACTGTAATACCTTTGTGTTCTGGCAACGACTAGAAGAGCCCCCAGAACCGCCCCCAGAACCTTTGTAAATATCTGTGGAGCAGTAGCTAGGCCAAACGGTAGGGCTATAAACTGGAAGTGCTGATCCAGAAAAGCAAACCTCAGGAACTGAAAATGTTCCTTGTGAATCGCGACGTGAAGATATGCATCCTTCAGGTCTATTGTGGTCATAAACTGTCCTTTCTGAATCAGAGGCAGGATTGACCGTATTGTTTCCATCTTGAAAGAGGGAACACTCAGAAACTTGTTAAGCACTTTAGGTCCAGAATTGGACGGAAAGTTCCCTCCTTCTTTGGAACCACAAAAAGGTTTGCATAAAACCCCAGACCTCTTTCTGCTGTAGGAACCGGGACAATTACTCCTAGAGAGGATAGACCCCGTACGCAACCTAAGATGGCAGCCCTCTTTTCTGGTCTTGTCGAAAGACTGGAGAGTAGGAACCTGCCCCTGGGCAGATGAGACTTGAATCCTATCCTGTATCCTTGGGATACAACCTCCAGGACCCAAGGATCCTGCACATCCTGGAACCAAGCGTCTGGAGGGAAAAAAAAAGAGACAGTCTGCCCCCTACTCGATCCAATCCCAGATCGGGGGCTGCCCCTTCATGCCGATTTGTTCTCGGTGGGCTTCTTAGTCTGTTTGGACTTATTGCAGGACTGAGCGGGCATCCAAGTACTCTTGGACTGCTCGGACTTGGAAGTGGACTGCTATCGTTGCGACTTGTCAGCATGAAAGGAACGAAAATTAGACAGTTGCCGTCCCTTAGGCCTATTCTTCTTCTTATGCGGTAGGAAGGCACCTTTCCCTCCGGTAACCGTAGAGATAATGGAGTCCAGTCCTGGACCGAATAAAATCTTCCCCTTTACGGGAAGAGAAAGGAGTCTGGATTTAGAAGTCATATCCACAGACCAAGACTTGAACCAGAGAGCCCGGCGGGCTAGAACCACAAAGCCAGCAGCCTTAGCATTTATGCAAATAATCTGCATATTCACGTCACAGATGAAGGAGTTAGCAATTCTCAGTGCCCTAATTCTCTCCTGAATATCCTTGAGGGGAAGTCTCTACCTCAGTGAGCTCCGACAGAGTGTCGCACCAGTAGGTAGCTACTCCAGCAACCAAGTTTCTATTTTTTATCCATAGGCTCTCTAAATGAAGAACTATCCTCCAGAGGGATAGTAGTATGCTTAGCCAGTGTGGAGATAGCGTCATCCACCTTCGGGATGGAGCCCCACAAATCTAATTGAGAGTCAGAGACCGGGAATTATTTTTTTACTAATAATGTTCGCCATCTTAACTGGCACAGGAAAAGTCAGAGGGACCTTCCTATCTTCGTAAACCCTATCTAATTTAGGGACCTTAGGTCCTCAGGGAGTTTAGCCTCTGGAACCTCTAGGGTAGACAGAACCTCCTTTAATAGAAAACGCAAATGCTCAATTTTAAATCTAAAGGAGGGTTCCTCCGCTGAAGAAGTTTTAGCAACTAGTCTCCGACTCAGAAAGTTCACCCTCTGAAGCTACAGAGGTTAACTCATCCTCGGATAGCTGAGATATAGTAGCTAAATCGGACAAATATTTAGATGACTCTAGGTCAGGAGAACTATGTTTAACTTTTCTCTTGCGTTTGTTAGAGCGAGGTAAGGCACTCAGGGCCGCAGACACCACCGATTGTATCTGCGCGGTAAAGTCCGCTGGAAAAAAGCCCCCTCTAGATGGAGGATTAGTTGAGCCACGGGGAACTGCATGTGGACCGGGTAATGTAGAGAGAGTAGTAATTTCTCTGGACCCAGATTCCTGAGAAGTAGACGGCTCAGAAGGGCTAATAGCGCTATGAGTATTAGCAGGCTTGTCTCCTTTCTTAGACTTTAGAACAGTGTTTAGGCAAATGGAACAAAATTGAGCAGGCGGGCAAACCACAGCCTCCTCACAATATAAACAGGAATTATTAATCAGTACAGAAGGAGCGGAACCTTCTACCTAAATACTCCCAATTCCTGGGGCACTCACTACCTCCTAGACCCAGACAGCTAAGAGTGAAAACGCTGTCCTCAGGAGTGATGTCTGCAGCAGGATCTTAGGAAATTAAAGAGACTGCACCCGGTCACGTGGTACGTAAGACAGGACTTCCCCTGCTATGCAAAAGGGTGCCAAGTTATTATAAGCTGCGCAACACTTCAAAAAGGAAAAGTGAAACCTGTTTGTTCCAAGCCAAAAACACACAGCCTTTGAGCCTAAAAAACTCTCACATTAAGCAAAACAAAAAAGTGAGTTATAGCGCATCTTCATTATATAGGATGAATTAAACTCCATCTAAAATATGGCTAACATTACGGATCTGTTTTTTAATGGGTAGAGTTTACCATCACTTTAATGCTCCACAAGTAAAATGAATGCCGCTACAGGAAATAACCTCATGCCAGCTTTACTTGAGTAAAAGAATGTATGAGAGCTATAGTTTGAAGGTAAAAAAAATGTCTCTGGGTACAGAGTATCTGGGGGAGTGCGATTAGGCACATTGATACAATGACCGGCAATAACACGTTCAGTTTCTGCTTCTTTATTTTGAGGAGAAGTCCTTATATTTAAGTATGGGTGTTCTACTCAGCAAGTAGTGAGGCATCCCCATAGTGCATAATAATTACAAATTCCGTGTATTCTGCATGTACTTTTTAATTACTCTTTCCGGTTACACCCTCAGGAAGGGACAGTATACACCAATTTTCATATAACTGCATGTTATAGACACTACTATAAAGAATAAGATGCACAGATACTGATATAAAAATCCAGTATAAAACTGTTTAAAAATTGCAAGTGGGAAATAAGACCCTCCCCCTCCCCCTTCTTTTGCATATGAAAAGACCCTTTACACAAACAGGAGCAAGCTGGAGCAGGTATCTGTCAGTATTCTCCTAAAACTTGGTTAGGATTCTAAAAATCAGAGCAATGTTATTTAAAAATAAGAAAAACTTTACATTAAAAAAAAAAACTTTATGGCCTATATAAATAGATCATCTACAAAACATTTATGCAAAGAAAAAATTAGTGTATAATGTCCCTTTAATGATCTCCCTAATCTCCACTGTAAATTGAGCAGTCGTCTTATCCAAATTGGCCTCAATGCAGCAAAATCACTGATAGCAAGACACGGGAAAACAACCTCAGTCCCCACTACCTCAATGTGTAGAGATAGAGTGGATGAACTCTTAGACCTGGAGGAATATGTTTATATGAAATACAATCTAAACACGCCCTTGGCAGAGATTAAGTTCCTCTGGGAGGACTCTCTACACTCTACTTAGTACTAATAATAGCTCTGACACAGCTAGAATGGTCTCTGGTCTTCCTCCTCCTACCCCCTCCAGGCCCTTCTTTATCCTCTTCCAACCTTCCTTCTCCTTCCACATCTACCACTTCCCCTTCCTTCTTTTACCTAATTTAAATCCTTAGCTCTTTAAGTGTCTCTTGTAATGACTGTTTCCTCCCTTCTCTGTAATCTCTGAGATGTCAGTTTACAAATATTGGAGATTGTAATCTCAGTTAGAGCACACTAAGGGGCCCTTTTATCAAGCTCCGGAAGGAGCTTGAGGGCCCGTGTTCCTGGCGAGCCTGTTATGAAGCAGCGGTCTAAAGACCGCTGCTCCATAACCTGTCCGCCTGCTCTGAGCAGGCGGACAGACATCGCCGCAATTCAACCCAATAGAGTACAATCTGGTTGATTGACACCCGCTGCCGGCGACCGATTGGCCACGAATCTACAGGGGGCGGCGATGCACCAGCAGCTCACAAGAGCTGCTGGTGCAATGCTGAATACGGAGAGCGTATTGCTCTCCGCATTCAGCGAGGTCTGTTTGACCTGATCCAAACTGTCGGATCAGGTCCGACAGACCTTTGCTGAATAGGCCCCAATGAGGGAGTTCAGAATATTATCAAGACCTCTTCAGCACCTAGAGGAGAAGAGACAATCTGGTCGGAACAATGGTATTGACATAATACTTAATATCTGTGAACATAGTTATTGTTTGAAAAATTTTTGTTTTATTTATTTTATTATTTAAAAAAGGGAAAAAAAATTGGAAAGTAAAATATATACCCATCTTTGCATCATTGACAAGAAGTAACTTATTGTATAACCAGTCCTAAAACCGTGTGTACAATGTCATGTTGTCTGTTTGATACTTTCCTCAAAAAAAAAAGAAAAAAAAAATGATTGCTGTCAGGTAAAATTAAACGAACACTAAACACACATTTTTTTCTTTAATGATTCAGATCGTGCAATCTTAAGCAACTTTCTAATTTACTCCTAATATCAATTTTTCTTTGTTCTCTTGTTATCTTTATTTAAAAAGCAGTAATGTGATGCATAGGAGCCGGCCCCTTTTTGGTTGAGAACCTGGGTTATGCTTGCTTATTGGTGGGTAAATGTCAGCCTCCAATAAACAAGCACTATCCATGGTGCTGAACCTAAAATGGGCTGGCTACTAAGATTTACATTCCTGCTTCAAAAATAAAGATAGCAAGAGAACGAAGAAAAATTGATAATAGGAGTAAATTAGAAAGTTGCTTAAAATTGCCTACTCTATCTGAATCATTAATGACAAATTTGGGTTCAGTGTCCTTTTAACTTTGCTTTATTTTAATTTTTTCCCCCACAAAACATAAATGAATTTATTAACAGACACAATGAATAAATTATATTTTATTTGTTGCCCTATTTTAAAAGTAGAAAACTTTATAAACTATTTCATTGTATAATTTCTATAATTAATGAACATGAATCACAGTATACTAAGGTATCCTGTACCGCTTCATTTTCAGCAATTATATATCTTCCTCCACATCGGCACGGAAAGGAATAACTTTCTTCATCTAAAAAAAAAAAAAGGGGGAAAAGTTTGATTACATTTGAAAAAAATGTGTAGTTTCCAACCATTAAAAACATAATTTATGTAAGAACTTACCTGATAAATTCATTTCTTTCATATTGGCAAGAGTCCATGAGCTAGTGACATATGGGATATACAATCCTACCAGGAGGGGCAAAGTTTCCCAAACCTCAAAATACTTATAAATACACCCCTCACCACACCCACAATTCAGTTTAACGAATAGCCAAGCAGTGGCGTGATAAAGAAAGGAGTAGAAAGCATCAACAAAGGAAATTTGGAAATAATTGTGCTTTATACAAAAAATCATAACCACCATAAAAAGGGGTGGGCCTCATGGACTCTTGCCAATATGAAAGAAATTAATTTATCAGGTAAGTTCTTACATAAATTATGTTTTCTTTCATGTAATTGGCAAGAGTCCATGAGCTAGTGACATATGGGATATCAATACCCAAGATGTGGATCTCCACTCAAGAGTCACTAGAGAGGGAGGGAATAAAATAAAAACAGCCATATACCGCTGAAAAAATTAATCCACAAACCAAAAAAATAAGTTTATTTTCATTTTTGAAAGAAAAAAACCTAAATCAACAGCAGAAGAATCAAACTGAAACAGCTGCCTGAAGAACTTTTCTACCAAAAACTGCTTCCGAAGAAGCAAATACATAAAAACGGTAGAATTTAGTAAATGTATGCAAAGAGGACCAAGTTGCTGCTTTGCAAATCTGATCAACTGAAGCTTCATTCTTAAAAGCCCACGAAGTGGAGACTGATCTAGTAGAATGAGCTGTAATTCTCTGAGTCGGGGCTTGACCCGACTCCAAATAAGCTTGATGAATCAAAAGCTTTAACCAAGAGGCCAAGGAAATAGCAGAGGCCTTCTGACCTTTCCTAGGGCCAGAAAATATAATAAATAGACTAGAAGTCTTCCTGAAATCTTTAGTAGCTTCAACATAATATTTCAAAGCTCTCACCACATCCAAAGAATGTAAGGATCTTTCCAAAGGATTCTTAGGATTAGGACACAAGGAAGGGACAACAATTTCTCTACTAATGTTGTCAGAATTCACAACCTTAGGTAAAAATTCAAATGAAGTCCGCAAAACCGCCTTATCCTGATGAAAAATCAGAAAAGGAGATTCACAATTAAGAGCAGATAGCTCAGAAACTCTTCTAGCAGAAGAGATAGTCAAAAGGAACAACACTTTCCAAGAAAGTAGTTTAATGTCCAAAGAATGCATAGGCTCAAATGGAGGAGCCTGTAAAGCCTTCAGAACCAAATTAAGACTCCAAGGAGGAGAAATTGATTTAATGACAGGCTTAATACGAACTAAAGCCTGTACAAAACAGTGTATATCAGGAAGTATAGCAATCTTTCTGTGAAATAAAACAGAAAGAGCGGAGATTTGTCCTTTCAAGGAACTTGCAGACAAACCCTTATCCAAACCATCCTGAAGAAACTGTAAAATTCTAGGAATTCTAAAAGAATGCCAGGAGAATTTATGAGAAGAACACCATGAAATGTAAGTCTTCCAAACTCTATAATAAATCTTCCTAGAGACTGATTTACGAGCTTGTAACATAGTATCAATCACTGAGTCAGAGAAACCTCTATGACTTAGTACTAAGCGTTCAATTTCCATACCTTCAAATTTAATGATTTGAGATCCTGATGGAAAAACGGACCTTGAGATAGTAGGTCTGGCCGTAACGGAAATGGCCAAGGCGGGCAACTGGACATCCGAACCAGATCCACATACCAAAACCTGTGTGGCCATGCTGGCGCTACCAGCAACACAAATGATTGTTCCATGATGATTTTGGAAATCACTCTTGGAAGGAGAACTAGAGGCAGGAAGATGTAAGCAGGATGATAACACCAAGGAAGTATCAGCGCATCCACTGCTTCCGCCTGAACATCCCTGGACCTGGACAGGTATCTGGGAAGTTTCTTGTTTAGATGAGAGGCCATGATATCTATCTCTGGAAGACCCCATATCTGAACAATCTGAGAAAAAACATCTGGATGGAGAGACCACTCCCCTGGATGTAAAGTCTGGCGGCTGAGATAATCCACTTCCCAATTGTCTACACCTGGGATATGCACCGCAGAGATTAGACAGGAGCTGGATTCCGCCCAAACAAGTATTCAAGATACTTCTTTCATAGCTTGGGGACTGTAAGTCCCACCCTGATGATTGACATATGCCACTGTTGTGATAATGTCTGTCTGAAAACAAATGAAAGGTTCTCTCTTTAACAGAGGCCAAAACTGAAGAGCTCTGAGAATTGCACAGAGTTCTAAAATATTTATTGGAAATCTCGCCTCTTGAAATTTCCAAACCCCTTGTGCTGTCAGAGATCCTCAAACAGCTCCCCAACCTGAAAGACTCGCATCTGTTGTGATCACAGTCCAGGTTGGCCGAACAAAAGAGGCCCCTTGAACTAAATGATGGTGATCTATCCACCATGTCAGAGAGTGTCGTACATTGGGATTTAAGGATATTAATTGTGATATATCTATATAATCCCTGCACCATTGATTCAGCATACAAAGCTGAAGAGGTCTCATGTGAAAACAAGCAAAGGGGATCACGTCCGATGCTGCAGTCATGAGACCTAAAACTTCCATGCACATAACCACTGAAGGGAATGACTGAGACTGAAGGTGCTGGCAGGCTGCAACCAATTTTAAACGTCTCTTGTCTGTTAGAGACAGAGTCATGGACACTGAATCTATCTGGAAGCCTAAAAAGGTGACCCTTGTCTGAGGAATCAAGAAACTTTTTGGTAAATTGATCCTCCAACCATGTTTCCGAAGAAACAACACTAGTTGATTTGTGTGAGATTCTGCAGTACGTAAAGACTGAGCTAGTACCAAGATAATGTCCAAATAAGGAAACACCGCAATACCCTGTTCTCTGATTACAGAGAGTAGGACACCCAGAAACTTTGAAAAGATTCTTGGAGCGGTTGCTAGGCCAAATAGAAGAGCAACAAATTGGTAAATGCTTGTCTAGAAAAGAGAATCTCAGAAACTGATAATGTTCTGGATGAGTCGGAATATGAAGGTATGCATCCTGCAAGTCTATTGTGGACATATAATGTCCTCGCTGAACAAAAGGCAGAATAGTCCTTATAGTCACCATCTTGAAAGTTGGTACTCTTACATAACGATTCAAAATTTTCAGATCCAGAACTGGTCTGAATAAATTTTCCTTCTTTGGGACAATGAATTGATTTGAATAAAACCCCAAACCTTGTTCCAGAAGAGGAACTGGCATGATTACCCCTGAAGACTCCAGGTCTGAAACACACTTCAGGAAAGCCTGAGCTTTTACTGGATTTACTGGGATACGTGAGAGAAAAAATATTCTCACAGGAGGTCTTACTCTGAATCCTATTCGATACCCTTGAGAGACAATGCTCTGAATCCATTGAATTTGAACAGATTTTATCCAAATATCCTTGAAAAACCTTAATCTGCCCCCTACCAGCTGAGCTGGAATGAGGGCCACACCTTCATGCGGACTTAGGGGCTGACTTTGGTTTCCTAAAAGGCTTGGATTTATTCCATTTTGAGGAAGGCTTCCAATTGGAGGCAGATTCCTTGGGGGGAGGATTGAGTTTTTTGTTCCTTATTCTGATGAAAGGAACGAAAACGGTTAGAAGCCTTAGATTTACCCTTAGGTTTTTTTATCCTGAGGCAGAAAAAACTCCCTTTCCCCCAGTAACAGTTGAAATAATAGAATCCAACTGAGAACCAAATAAATTATTACCTTGGAAAGAAAGAGATAGTAATCTAGATTTAGATGTCATATCAGCATTCCAAGATTTAAGCCACAAAGCTCTTCTAGCTAATATAGCTAAAGACATGGATCTAACATCACAAATAAAATTATTAGCATGTTGCAGTAAGCGAATAATGCTAGATATGTCAGAATCCAATTCTTGTTGCGCTAAATTCTCCAACCAGAAAGTTGATGCAGCCGCAACATCAGCCAAAGAAATTGCAGGTCTGAGAAGATGACCTGAATATAAATAGGCCTTCCTTAGATAAGATTCAAGCTTCCTATCTAAAGGATCCTTAAAGGAAGTACTATCTTCCATAGGAATAGTGGTACATTTAGCAAGAGTAGAAATAGCCCCAACAACTTTGGGGATCTTTTCCCAAAACTCTATAGATTTTGCTGGCAAAGGATACAATTTTTTAAACCTTGAAGAAGGAATAAAAGTACCTGGCTTATTCCATTCCTTAGAAATCATATCAGAAATAGCCTCAGGAATAGGAAAAACCCCTGGAGAAACCACAGGAGGTTTAAAAACAGCATTTTAACATTTATTAGACTGAACGTCAAGAGGACTGGTTACCTCTATCCAAAGTAATTAACACTTCATTTAATAAAGAACGCATATACTCAATTTTAAATAAATAAGTCAGTCAGTGTCAATGTCTGAGGAGGATCTTCTGAATCAGATAGATCCTCATCAGAAGAGGATAAATTATCATATTGTTGGTCATTTGAAATTTCATCAACTAAATGAGAAGTTTTAAAAGACCTATTACATTTATTTGAAGGTGGAAATGCAGACAAAACCTTCAGAATAGAATCAGAAACAAATTCTTTAAAATTTACAGGTATATTATGCACATTAGAAGTTGAAGGAACTGCAACTGGCAATGTACTATTACTGATGGACACATTATCTGCATGTAAAAGTTTATCAAAACAACTATTACAAATGACATTCGGCGATATAATTTCTACAATTTTACAACAAATGCACTTAGCTTTGGTAGAACCGATGTCAGGCAGCAATGTTCCAGCAGAAGCTTCTGAGGCAGGATCAAAGTGAGACATCTTGCAAAATGTAAGAGAAAAAAACAACATATAAAGCAAAATTATCTATTTCCTTATATGACAGTTTCAGGAATGGGAAAAAATGCAAATAGCATAGCCCTCTGATAGAGAAAAAATCAAGAGGCAAACATCAATGGGGTATTGAAATAATGAAAAAGTTTGGCGCCAAGTATGACGCACAACGTAACTAAACTTTTTTGGCGCCAAAAATAACCGGAAATGACACACTCGCGTCACTAATGACGCAACCGCGTGAAAGGTCTCGGCGTCAAGTATGACGCCGGAAATGACGAACTTGCGTCAGACGTACTCTTTCGCGCCAAAAAAAATTTCTCACCAAAAATGACGCAATAAAGTTTAGCATTTGTCGCACCCGCGGGCCTAATACCGCCCGCAATTTGTAAGAAGTAGTCAATTGAAAAAAAAACAGAATTTATGTTTACCTGATAAATTTCTTTCTCCAACGGTGTGTCCGGTCCACGGCGTCATCCTTACTTGTGGGATATTCTCTTCCCCAACAGGAAATGGCAAAGAGCCCAGCAAAGCTGGTCACATGATCCCTCCTAGGCTCCGCCTACCCCAGTCATTCGACCGACGTTAAGGAGGAATATTTGCATAGGAAAAACCATATGGTACCGTGGTGACTGTAGTTAAAGAAAATAAAATATCAGACCTGATTAAAAAAACCAGGGCGGGCCGTGGACCGGACACACCGTTGGAGAAAGAAATTTATCAGGTAAACATAAATTCTGTTTTCTCCAACATAGGTGTGTCCGGTCCACGGCGTCATCCTTACTTGTGGGAACCAATACCAAAGCTTTAGGACACGGATGAAGGGAGGGAGCAAATCAGGTCACCTAAATGGAAGGCACCACGGCTTGCAAAACCTTTCTCCCAAAAATAGCCTCAGAAGAAGCAAAAGTATCAAACTTGTAAAATTTGGTAAAAGTGTGCAGTGAAGACCAAGTCGCTGCCCTACATATCTGATCAACAGAAGCCTCGTTCTTGAAGGCCCATGTGGAAGCCACAGCCCTAGTGGAATGAGCTGTGATTCTTTCGGGAGGCTGCCGTCCGGCAGTCTCGTAAGCCAATCTGATGATGCTTTTAATCCAAAAAGAGAGAGAGGTAGAAGTTGCTTTTTGACCTCTCCTTTTACCTGAATAAACAACAAACAAGGAAGATGTTTGTCTAAAATCCTTTGTAGCATCTAAATAGAATTTTAGAGCGCGAACAACATCCAAATTGTGCAACAAACGTTCCTTCTTTGAAACTGGTTTCGGACACAGAGAAGGTACGATAATCTCCTGGTTAATGTTTTTGTTAGAAACAACTTTTGGAAGAAAACCAGGTTTAGTACGTAAAACCACCTTATCTGCATGGAACACCAGATAAGGAGGAGAACACTGCAGAGCAGATAATTCTGAGACTCTTCTGGCAGAAGAAATCGCAACTAAAAACAAAACTTTCCAAGATAATAACTTAATATCAACGGAATGTAAGGGTTCAAACGGAACCCCCTGAAGAACTGAAAGAACTAAATTGAGACTCCAAGGAGGAGTCAAAGGTTTGTAAACAGGCTTGATTCTAACCAGAGCCTGCACAAAGGCTTGAACATCTGGCACAGCTGCCAGCTTTTTGTGAAGTAATACCGACAAGGCAGAAATCTGTCCCTTCAGGGAACTTGCAGATAATCCTTTTTCCAATCCTTCTTGAAGGAAGGATAGAATCCTAGGAATCTTAACCTTGTCCCAAGGGAATCCTTTAGATTCACACCAACAGATATATTTTTTCCAAATTTTGTGGTAAATCTTTCTAGTCACAGGCTTTCTGGCCTGAACAAGAGTATCGATAACAGAATCTGAGAATCCTCGCTTCGATAAAATCAAGCGTTCAATCTCCAAGCAGTCAGCTGGAGTGAAACCAGATTCGGATGTTCGAACGGACCCTGAACAAGAAGGTCTCGTCTCAAAGGTAGCTTCCAAGGTGGAGCCGATGACATATTCACCAGATCTGCATACCAAGTCCTGCGTGGCCACGCAGGAGCTATCAAGATCACCGACGCCCTCTCCTGCTTGATCCTGGCTATCAGCCTGGGGATGAGAGGAAATGGCGGGAACACATAAGCTAGTTTGAAGGTCCAAGGTGCCACTAGTGCATCCACTAGAGCCGCCTTGGGATCCCTGGATCTGGCCCCGTAGCAAGGAACTTTGAAGTTCTGACGAGAGGCCATCAGATCCATGTCTGGAATGCCCCACAGGTGAGTGACTTGGGCAAAGATTTCCGGATGGAGTTCCCACTCCCCCGGATGCAATGTCTGCCGACTCAGAAAATCCGCTTCCCAATTTTCCACTCCTGGGATGTGGATAGCAGACAGGTGGCAGGAGTGAGACTCCGCCCAAAGAATTATTTTGGTTACTTCTTCCATCGCTAGGGAACTCCTTGTTCCCCCCTGATGGTTGATGTACGCAACAGTCGTCATGTTGTCTGATTGAAACCGTATGAACCTGGTCCTCGCAAGCTGGGGCCAGGCCTGGAGAGCATTGAATATCGCTCTCAGTTCCAGAATATTTATCGGTAGAAGAGATTCTTCCCGAGACCAAAGACCCTGAGCTTTCAGGGATCCCCAGACCGCGCCCCAGCCTATCAGACTGGCGTCGGTCGTGACAATGACCCACTCTGGTCTGTGGAACATCATCCCTTGAGACAGATTGTCCAGGGACAGCCACCAACGGAGTGAGTCTCTGGTCTTCTGATTTACTTGTATCTTCGGAGACAAGTCTGTATAGTCCCCATTCCACTGACTGAGCATGCACAGTTGTAATGGTCTTAGATGAATGCGCGCAAAAGGAACTATGTCCATCGCCGCCACCATCAACCCGATCACTTCCATGCACTGAGCTATGGAAGGAAGAGGAACGGAATGAAGTATCCGACAAGAGTCCAGAAGCTTTGTTTTTCTGGCCTCTGTTAGAAAGATCCTCATTTCTAAGGAGTCTATAATTGTTCCCAAGAAGGGAACCCTTGTTGACGGGGATAGAGAACTCTTTTCCACGTTCACTTTCCAGCCGTGAGATCTGAGAAAGGCCAGGACAATGTCCGTGTGAGCCTTTGCTTGAGGAAGGGACGACGCTTGAATCAGAATGTCGTCCAGGTAAGGTACTACTGCAATGCCCCTTGGTCTTAGCACCGCTAGAAGGGACCCTAGTACCTTTGTGAAAATCCTTGGAGCAGTGGCTAATCCGAAAGGAAGCGCCACGAACTGGTAATGTTTGTCCAGGAATGCAAACCTTAGGAACCGATGATGTTCCTTGTGGATAGGAATATGTAGATACGCATCCTTTAAATCCACCGTGGTCATGAATTGACCTTCCTGGATGGAAGGAAGGATAGTTCGGATGGTTTCCATCTTGAACGATGGGACCTTGAGAAATTTGTTTAAGATCTTGAGATCTAGGATTGGTCTGAACGTTCCCTCTTTTTTGGGAACTATGAACAGATTGGAGTAGAACCCCATCCCCTGTTCTCTTAATGGAACAGGATGAATCACTCCCATTTTTAACAGGTCTTCTACACAATGTAAGAACGCCTGTCTTTTTATGTGGTCTGAAGACCACTGCGACCTGTGGAACCTCCCCCTTGGGGGAAGTCCCTTGAATTCCAGAAGATAACCCTGGGAGACTATTTCTAGCGCCCAAGGATCCAGAACATCTCTTGCCCAAGCCTGAGCGAAGAGAGAGAGTCTGCCCCCCACCAGATCCGGTCCCGGATCGGGGGCCAATATTTCATGCTGTCTTGGTAGCAGTGGCAGGTTTCTTGGCCTGCTTTCCCTTGTTCCAGCCTTGCATTGGTCTCCAAGCTGGCTTGGCCTGAGAAGTATTACCCTCTTGCTTAGAGGACGTAGCACCTTGGGCTGGTCCGTTTTTACGAAAGGGACGAAAATTAGGTCTATTTTTTGCCTTGAAAGGCCGATCCTGAGGAAGGGCGTGGCCCTTACCCCCAGTGATATCAGAGATAATCTCTTTCAAGTCAGGACCAAACAACGTTTTCCCCTTGAAAGGAATGTTTAGTAGCTTGTTCTTGGAAGACGCATCAGCCGACCAAGATTTCAACCAAAGCGCTCTGCGCGCCACAATAGCAAACCCAGAGTTCTTAGCCGCTAACTTAGCCAATTGCAAAGAGGCGTCTAGAGTGAAAGAATTAGCCAATTTGAGAGCATTGATTCTGTCCATAATCTCCTCATAAGGAGGAGAGTCACTATCGAGCACCTTTAGCAGTTCATCAAACCAGAAATATGCGGCAGTAGTGACAGGGACAATGCATGAAATGGGTTGTAGAAGGTAACCCTGCTGAACAAACATCTTTTTAAGCAAACCTTCTAATTTTTTATCCATAGGATCTTTGAAAGCACAACTATCCTCTATGGGAATAGTGGTGCGTTTGTTTAAAGTAGAAACCGCTCCCTCGACCTTGGGGACTGACTGCCATAAGTCCTTTCTGGGGTCGACCATAGGAAACAATTTTTTAAATATGGGGGGAGGGACGAAAGGAATACCGGGCCTTTCCCATTCTTTATTAACAATGTCCGCCACCCGCTTGGGTATAGGAAAAGCTTCTGGGAGCCCCGGCACCTCTAGGAACTTGTCCATTTTACATAGTTTCTCTGGGATGACTAAATTTTCACAATCATCCAGAGTGGATAATACCTCCTTAAGCAAAATGCGGAGATGTTCCAATTTAAATTTAAATGTAATCACATCAGATTCAGCCTGCTGAGAAATGTTCCCTAAATCAGTAATTTCTCCCTCAGACAAAACCTCCCTGGCCCCCTCAGATTGGGTTAGGGGCCCTTCAGAGATATTAATATCAGCGTCGTCATGCTCTTCAGTAACTAAAACAGAGCAGCCACGCTTACGCTGACAAGGGTTCATTTTGGCTAAAATGTTTTTGACAGAATTATCCATTACAGCCGTTAATTGTTGCATAGTAAGGAGTATTGGCGCGCTAGATGTACTAGGGGCCTCCTGAGTGGGCAAGACTCGTGTAGACGAAGGAGGGAATGATGCAGTACCATGCTTACTCCCCTCACTTGAGGAATCATCTTGGGCATCATTGTCATTATCACATAAATCACATTTATTTAAATGAATAGGAATTCTGGCTTCCCCACATTCAGAACACAGTCTATCTGGTAGTTCAGACATGTTAAACAGGCATAAACTTGAACAGAAAGTACAAAAAACGTTTTAAAATAAAACCGTTACTGTCACTTTAAATTTTAAACTGAACACACTTTATTACTGCAATTGCGAAAAAACATGAAGGAATTGTTCAAAATTCACCAAATTTTCACCACAGCGTCTTAAAGCTTTGAAAATATTGCACACCAATTTTGGAAGCTTTAACCCTTAAAATAACGGAACCGGAGCCGTTTTAAGCTTTAAACCCCTTTACAGTCCCTGGTATCTGCTTTGCTGAGACCCAACCAAACCCAAAGGGGAATACGATACCAAATGACGCCTTCAGAAGTCTTTTATAAGTATCAGAGCTCCTCTCACATGCGACTGCATGCCATGCCTCTCAAAAACAAGTGCGCAACACCGGCGCGAAAATGAGACTCTGCCTATGCTTTGGGAAAGCCCCTAAAGAATAAGGTGTCTAAAACAGTGCCTGCCGATATTATTATATCAAAATACCCATAAAAAATGATTCCTCAAGGCTAAATATGTGTTAATAATCAATCGATTTAGCCCAGAAAAAGTCTACAGTTTAAATAAGCCCTTGTGAAGCCCTTATTTACAATCGTAATAAACATGGCTTACCGGATCCCATAGGGAAAATGACAGCTTCCAGCATTACATCGTCTTGTTAGAATGTGTCATACCTCAAGCAGTAAGAGACTGCACACTGTTCCCCCAACTGAAGTTAATTGCTCTCAACAGTCCTGTGTGGAACAGCCATGGATTTTAGTTACGGTTGCTAAAATCATTTTCCTCATACAAACAGAATTCTTCATCTCTTTTCTGTTTCTGAGTAAATAGTACGTACCAGCACTATTTGAAAATAACAAACTCTTGATTGAATAATGAAAAACTACAGTTAAACACTAAAAAACTCTAAGCCATCTCCGTGGAGATGTTGCCTGTACAACGGCAAAGAGAATGACTGGGGTAGGCGGAGCCTAGGAGGGATCATGTGACCAGCTTTGCTGGGCTCTTTGCCATTTCCTGTTGGGGAAGAGAATATCCCACAAGTAAGGATGACGCCGTGGACCGGACACACCTATGTTGGAGAAAAGACTAAACCCCAGGTAAGAAATCAATTTAATTTTTAAAAGATGTTAATATTCCCCAAATATGAAACTGACAGTCTGCAGAAGGAAATACATGAACCTGACTCATGGCAAATATAAGTACAATACATATATTTAGAACTTTATATAACTGCATAAAGTGCCAAACCATAGCTGAGGTATCTTAAAGGATTACTTTCTGTTATAATTTTTAAGCTAAACAACTAACATATTAAAGTTAATAAACATTAATTAAAACCTACTGACCTATATTTTCTCCAAAACAAAGTTTCATAACATTCTAAAAGTTATATCTTTTATTCGCCGATGATGTCACGTTATCCTGCCCACTATTTTCAGCACTGCATGTTCAAAATACTTAAACCAATAGCTTTGTGTTTAAAGCGCCATTTTGAAACCTAGGTATTG
Organism: Bombina bombina; assembly: GCF_027579735.1. Classification (NCBI taxonomy): domain Eukaryota; kingdom Metazoa; phylum Chordata; class Amphibia; order Anura; family Bombinatoridae; genus Bombina; species Bombina bombina. The sequence goes on along the minus strand of NC_069505.1, from coordinate 167,589,459 downwards.
TAAACGGATTGGTACAGAGCAAAGGATACCCACGGAGTGGGTTTGGAAAACAATTAAATTTGCAGACAAGATTTCTGATTTACGGTAGAGATATGTTAATGAAATGCTATTGATAAAAAGCGTGTTTGGGGTAGTTAGTTAGTAACAGGCATAGAAAATATTTACTTACAGTGGCCCTTTAAGTAATAAAAAACATACTTACCAAAAGACACCCATCCACATATAGCAGATAGCCAAACCCGTACTAAAACAGTTATTAGTAGAGGTAATGGTAAATTGAGAGTATATCGTCGATCTGAAAAGGGAGGTAGGAGATGAATCTCTACGACCGATAACAGAGAACTTATGAAAAAGACCCCCGTTAGGGAAATCATTGTATTCAATAAGTGATACTCCCTTCACGTCCCTCTTCGCTGTACTCTGAGAGGAATCGGGCTTCAACAATGCTGAGAAGCGCATATCAATGTACAAATCTTAGCACAAACTTACTTCACCACCTCCAAAGTTTGTAAGGCAAAGTTTGTAAAACTGAATTGTGGGTGTGGTGAGGGGTGTATTTATAGGCATTTTGAGGTTTGGGAAACTTTGCCCCTCCTGGTAGGATTGTATATCCCATATGTCACTTGCTCATGGACTCTTGCCAATTACATGAAAGAAACTATATTCTAGTGTAAAAATAAAATACTATATGTTGTTAAAGAATATTACTATTCTCAGATTTGCAGTGATTCCTTGTATACAGTTATTAAATACATAGGAAAGTCAAAATTAAACTTGCATGATTCAGATAGAGCAGGTCATTTTAAATGAACTATTTATAAATGTATTTTGTTCTCTTGGTATTCGTTGTTGAAAAAGTATATGTACATATCCTACACTACTGGGAGCTAGCTGGTGATAGGTGCCTGCACACTGTTTCAAATGATTGTCTCACTAGATTCATCTATCCCCTAGTAGTGCATTATTGCTCCTTCAGCAAAGGATAAAAAGAGAACGAAGCAAATTGTATAATAGAAGTGCATTGGAAAGTTGTTCAAAATGTTGTATTTTAATCATGAAATAAAATGATGGGGTTTTGTGTCCCTTTAAACTTTGGGACAGTAAACACCTTGAGTTTTTTTTTTTTTTTTTTTTAAAGGTTAGTTATGTGTAGTAATATTTGCAATATATGTCCGTTATTTATCTCGCCCCTTTTACTGCTGTTTAGATCTGAAAATTGTGGATTTTCTAATTGTCAGAGCTGAAAATGCACTCTGCAGAGAACAAGAGCAAAACAATAACCTTGACTAACCTTGTTGTCTCAAGACTTAAAGGGGATGTGAAATCCAAATTTTGTCTTGCATGATTTAGAAAGAGCATGCAATTTAAAACAACTTTCCAATTTACTTCTATTATCTAATTTTCTTCATTCTCTTAGTGTCATTTGTTGAAAAGCATATCTAAATAGTCTCAGTAGCTGCTGATTGGTGGCTGCACAAAGATGTCTTGTATGATTGGCTCACTCATGTGCATTGCTTTTCTTTAACAAAGGATATCTAAAGAATGACACAAATCAGATAATAGACATAAATTGGAATGCTGTTTAAAATTGTATTCTCTATCTGAATCATGAAGGAAAAAGTTGGGGTTTTATGTCCCTTAAAGCCTGGATTGGATCCTCCATATAAAGCAAGTGTGAGTGGAGTTTGACTACTAAAAAAAAACCTGCTGCAAACAAGGTGTTAACTTATTTTTAAAAATGGTAATACTTGGCTGGTATGTTATTCTATAGTAGGATAACATAAATGTCTTGTAATTATAAAGTTATTACTGTCCCTTTAAATAACATAATTACCGTAGTAATAACCTCAAAATCTCAAATGTGGACCAATTTCTAGGTGCCTATATTTTCTGAATGATATTATTTGGATTATTATTATTAAACTATCAATACAAAAAATATTCAAAAAAGGAGAAAGGCAGCAATCGGTATATGTTCAAGATAAAATTCAAAACTTTAGAATATTTATGTATAGTTAACAATAAACCAGAAAATATGTTAAAACTACCAAGACTTGTAAAAAACAGAATTTATGCTTACCTGATAAATTACTTTCTCCAACGGTGTGTCCGGTCCACGGCGTCATCCTTACTTGTGGGATATTCTCTTCCCCAACAGGAAATGGCAAAGAGCCCAGCAAAGCTGGTCACATGATCCCTCCTAGGCTCCGCCTTCCCCAGTCATTCGACCGACGTAAAGGAGGAATATGCATAGGAGAAATCATATGATACCGTGGTGACTGTAGTTAGAGAAAATAATTCATCAGACCTGATTAAAAAACCAGGGCGAGCCGTGGACCGGACACACCGTTGGAGAAAGTAAATTATCAGGTAAGCATAAATTCTGTTTTCTCCAACATAGGTGTGTCCGGTCCACGGCGTCATCCTTACTTGTGGGAACCAATACCAAAGCTTTAGGACACGGATGATGGGAGGGAGCAAATCAGGTCACCTAGATGGAAGGCACCACGGCTTGCAAAACCTTTCTCCCAAAAATAGCCTCAGAAGAAGCAAAAGTATCAAATTTGTAAAATTTGGTAAAAGTGTGCAGTGAAGACCAAGTCGCTGCCTTACATATCTGATCAACAGAAGCCTCGTTCTTGAAGGCCCATGTGGAAGCCACAGCCCTAGTGGAATGAGCTGTGATTCTTTCAGGAGGCTGCCGTCCGGCAGTCTCATAAGCCAATCGGATGATGCTTTTAAGCCAAAAAGAGAGAGAGGTAGAAGTTGCTTTTTGACCTCTCCTTTTACCAGAATAAACAACAAACAAGGAAGATGTTTGTCTGAAATCCTTTGTAGCCTCTAAATAGAATTTTAGAGCACAAACTACATCCAAATTGTGCAACAAACGTTCCTTCTTTGAAACTGGATTCGGACACAAAGAAGGCACAACTATCTCCTGGTTAATATTTTTGTTAGAAACAACTTTCGGAAGAAAACCAGGTTTAGTACGCAAAACCACCTTATCTGCATGGAACACCAGATAAGGAGGAGAACACTGCAGAGCAGATAACTCTGAAACTCTTCTAGCAGAAGAAATTGCAACCAAAAACAAAACTTTCCAAGATAATAACTTAATATCTACGGAATGTAAGGGTTCAAACGGAACCCCTTGAAGAACTGAAAGAACTAAATTGAGACTCCAAGGAGGAGTCAAAGGTTTGTAAACAGGCTTGATTCTAACCAGAGCCTGAACAAAAGCTTGAACATCTGGCACAGCCGCCAGCTTTTTGTGAAGTAAAACAGATAAAGCAGAAATCTGTCCCTTCAAAGAACTTGCAGATAATCCTTTCTCCAAACCCTCTTGTAGAAAGGATAGAATCTTAGGAATTTTCATCTTGTTCCATGGGAATCCTTTCGATTCGCACCAACAGATATATTTTTTCCATACTTTATGGTAAATTTTTCTAGTTACAGGCTTTCTAGCCTGAATAAGAGTATCAATGACAGAATCTGAGAACCCAAGCTTTGATAAAATCAAGCGTTCAATCTCCAAGCAGTCAGTTGGAGTGAGGCCAGATTCGGATGTTCGAACGGACCTTGAACAAGAAGGTCCCGTCTCAAAGGTAGCTTCCATGGTGGAGCCGATGACATATTCACCAGGTCTGCATACCAAGTTCTGCGTGGCCACGCAGGAGCTATCAAGATCACCGAAGCCCTCTCCTGATTGATCCTGGCTAACAGCCTGGGAATGAGAGGAAACGGTGGGAATACATAAGCTAGGTTGAAGGTCCAGGGCGCTACTAGTGCATCTACTAGATTCGCCTTGGGATCCCTGGATCTGGACCCGTAGCAAGGAACCTTGAAGTTCTGACGAGACGCCATCAGATCCATGTCTGGAATGCCCCATAATTGAGTTATGTGGGCAAAGATTTCCGGATGGAGTTCCCACTCCCCCGGGTGAAAGTCTGATTGAAACCTTATGAATTTGGCCTTTGCTAGTTGAGGCCAAGCCTTGAGAGCATTGAATATCGCTCTCAGTTCCAGAATGTTTATCGGGAGAAGAGATTCTTCCCGAGACCATAGACCCTGAGCTTTCAGGGGTTTCCAGACCGCGCCCCAGCCCACCAGACTGGCGTCGGTCGTGACAATGACCCACTCTGGTCTGCGGAAGCTCATCCCTTGAGACAGGTTGTCCAGGGTCAGCCACCAATGGAGTTAAACTCTGGTCCTCTGATCTACTTGGATCGTCGGGGACAAGTCTGTATAATCCCCATTCCACTGTCTGAGCATGCACAGTTGTAATGGTCTTAGATGAATTCGCGCAAAAGGAACTATGTCCATTGCCGCAACCATCAAACCTATTACTTCCATGCACTGCACTATGGAAGGAAGAAGAACAGAATGAAGTACTTGACAAGAGCTTAGAAGTTTTGATTTTCTGGCCTCTGTCAGAAAAATCTTCATTTCTAAGGAGTTTATTATTGTTCCCAAGAAGGGAACTCTTGTTGACGGGAATAGAGAACTGTTTTCTACGTTCACTTTCCACCCGTGAGATCTGAGAAAGGCTAGGACAATGTCCGTATGAGCCTTTGCTTGTGGCAGAGACGACGCTTGAATCAGTATGTCGTCCAAGTAAGGTACTACTGCAATGCCCCTTGGCCTTAGCACCGCTAGAAGGGACCCTAGTACCTTTGTGAAAATTCTTGGAGCAGTGGCTAATCCGAATGGAAGTGCCACAAACTGGTAATGCTTGTCCAGAAAGGCGAACCTTAGGAACCGATGATGTTCCTTGTGGATAGGAATATGTAGATACGCATCCTTTAAATCCACCGTGGTCATGAATTGACCTTCCTGGATGGTAGGAAGAATTGTCCGAATGGTTTCCATTTTGAACGATGGAACCCTGAGAAATTTGTTTAGGATCTTGAGATCCAAAATTGGCCTGAATGTTCCCTCTTTTTTGGGAACTATGAACAGATTGGAGTAAAACCCCATCCCTTGTTCTCCTAATGGAACAGGATGAATCACTCCCATTTTTAACAGGTCTTCTACACAATGTAAGAATGCCTGTCTTTTTATTTGGTCTGAAGACAATTGAGACCTGTGGAACCTTCCCCTTGGGGGTAGTTCCTTGAATTCCAGGAGATAACCTTGAGAAACTATTTCTAGCGCCCAAGGATCCTGAACATCTCTTGCCCAAGCCTGAGCGAAGAGAGAGAGTCTGCCCCCCACCAGATCCGGTCCCGGATCGGGGGCCAGCATCTCATGCTGTCTTAGTAGCGGTAGCAGGCTTCTTGGCCTGCTTACCTTTGTTCCAGCCTTGCATCGGTCTTCAGGCTGGCTTGGTTTGAGAAGAATTACCCTCTTGCTTAGAGGATGTAGAATTTGAGGCTGGTCCGTTTCTGCGAAAGGGACGAAAATTTGTTTTATTTTTAGCCTTAAAAGACCTATCCTGAGGAAGGGCGTGGCCCTTTCCCCCAGTGATGTCTGAAATAATCTCTTTCAAGTCAGGGCCAAACAGCGTTTTCCCCTTGAAAGGGATGTTAAGCAATTTGTTCTTGGAGGACACATCCGCTGACCAAGACTTTAGCCAAAGCGCTCTGCGCGCCACAATAGCAAAACCTGAATTTTTCACCGCTAATCTAGCTAATTGCAAAGTGGCGTCTTAAGGTAAAAGAGTTAGCCAATTTAAGTGCTTTAACTCTGTCCATAACCTCCTCATAAGAAGATGCTTTATTGAGCGACATTTCTAGTTCTTCGAACCAGAAACACGCTGCTGTAGTGACAGGAACAATGCATGAAATTGGTTGTAGAAGGTAACCTTGCTGAACAAACATCTTTTTAAGCAAACCCTCTAATTTTTTATCCATAGGATCTTTGAAAGCACAACTATCTTCTATAGGGATAGTGGTGCGTTTGTTTAGAGTAGAAACCGCCCCCTCGACCTTGGGGACTGTCTGCCATAAGTCCTTCCTGGGGTCGACCATAGGAAATAATTTCTTAAATATAGGGGGAGGGACAAAAGGTATGCCGGGCCTTTCCCATTCTTTATTTACAATGTCCGCCACCCGCTTGGGTATAGGAAAAGCTTCGGGGGGCACCGGGACCTCTAGGAACTTGTCCATCTTACATAATTTCTCTGGAATGACCAAATTGTCACAATCATGCAGAGTAGATAACACCTCCTTAAGCAGAGCGCGGAGATGTTCCAATTTAAATTTGAATGTAATAACGTCAGGTTCAGCTTGTTGAGAAATTTTTCCTGAATCTGAAATTTCTCCCTCAGACAAAACCTCCCTGGCCCCTTCAGACTGGTGTAAGGGCATGTCAGAACCATTATCATCAGCGTCCTCATGCTCTTCAGTATCTAAAACAGAGCAGTCGCGCTTTCGCTGATAAGTGGGCATTTTGGCTAAAATGTTTTTAATAGAATTATCCATTACAGCCGTTAATTGTTGCATAGTAAGGAGGATTGGCGCACTAGATGAACTAGGGACCTCCTGAGTGGGCAAGACTGGTGTAGACATAGAAGGAGATGATGCAGTACCATGCTTACTCCCCTCACTTAAGGAATCATTTTGGGCAACATTATTATCAGTGGCATCATTGTCCCTACTTTGTTTGTCACATTCATCACATATATTTAAATGGAGAGGAACCTTGGCTTCCGAACATACAGAACATAGTCTATCTGATGGTTCAGACATGTTAATAGGCATAAACTTGATAACAAAGCACAAAAAACGTTTTAAAATAAAACCGTTACTGTCACTTTAAATTTTAAACTGAACACACTTTATTACTGAATATGTGAAAAACTATGAAGGAATTGTTCAAAATTCACCAAAATTTCACCACAGTGTCTTGAAGCCTTAAAAATATTGCACACCAAATTTGAAAGCTTTAACTCTTAAAATAACGGAACCGGAGCCGTTTTTACATTTAACCCCTATACAGTCCCTGGTATCTGCTTTGCTGAGACCCAACCAAGCCCAGAGGGGAATACGATACCAAATGAAGCCTTCAATAAGCTTTTTTAGTGGATCTGAGCTCCTCAAACATGCATCTGCATGCCTTGCTTCTCAAAAACAACTGCGCATTAGTGGCGCGAAAATGAGGCTCTGCCTATGACTAGAAAAGGCCCCCAGTGAAAAAGGTGTCCAATACAGTGCCTGCCGTTTTTTTAACAGAATTCCCAAGATTAAAATAACTCTTCAAAGTTATAAACCATTAAATATGCTTATAAAGTAATCGTTTTAGCCCAGAAAAATGTCTACCAGTCTTTAAAGCCCTTGTGAAGCCCTTTATTCTTATATTTAAAACTAAGAAAATGGCTTACCGGATCCCATAGGGAAAATGACAGCTTCCAGCATTACCAAGTCTTGTTAGAAATGTGTCATACCTCAAGCAGCAAAAGTCTGCTCACTGTTTCCCCCAACTGAAGTTAATTCATCTCAACAGTCCTGTGTGGAAACAGCCATCGATTTTAGTAACGGTTGCTAAAATCATTTTCCTCTTACAAACAGAAATCTTCATCTCTTTTCTGTTTCAGAGTAAATAGTACATACCAGCACTATTTTAAAATAACAAACTCTTGATTGAAGAATAAAAACTACATTTAAACACCAAAAAACTCTTAGCCATCTCCGTGGAGATGTTGCCTGTGCAACGGCAAAGAGAATGACTGGGGAAGGCGGAGCCTAGGAGGGATCATGTGACCAGCTTTGCTGGGCTCTTTGCCATTTCCTGTTGGGGAAGAGAATATCCCACAAGTAAGGATGACGCCGTGGACCGGACACACCTATGTTGGAGAAAGGGGTATTTTTATTTTCACCACATCTGTCTCGTACAAGCTAGGATGTTAAACGTTGTTTCTATAGAAAGGGTGTGTCAAACTAGAAAGGACATATAGTGACTTCACACTTCCTAGTTTATCATTTTTATATTTTAGTTAGTTCATGAAAGACCAAGAAATTACTATCCCTACCTCTTAGGACCAGCAGTGGTCTGTGGGCCACAAGTAGTACTTTAAAGGGACAGTCTACTTGAAAATTGTATTTGTTTAAAAAGATAATCCCTTTATTACCCAGTCCAAAGTTTTGCATAACTGACACTGTTATATTAATATACTTCTTACCCCGTACATTACAACACTGACATTATGTATAACTATACACTGTACATTACTACACTGACATTATGTAACTATACACTGTACATTACTACACTGACATTATGTATAATTATACACTGTACATTAATACACTTACATTATGTATAACTATACACTGTACATTACTACACTGACATGTATAACTATACACTGTACATTACTACACTGACATTATGTATTACTATACCCTGTGCATTACTATACTGACATTATGTATAACTTTACCCTGTACATTACTATACTGACATTATGTATAACTATACCCTGTACATTACTACACTTACATGATGTATAATTATATACTGTGCATTACTACACTTAATTATGTATAATTATACACTGTACATTACTACACTTACATTATGTATAACTATACACTGTATATTACCACACTTACATTATGCATAACTATACACTGTACATTACTGTACTTACATTATGTATACAACTATACACTGTATATTACTACACTTACAGTATGTATAACTATACACTGTACATTACTACACTTACATTATGTAAGACTATACACTGTATATTACTACACTTAGATTATGTATAATTATACACTGTACATTACTACACTTACATTATGTATAACTATACACTGTACATTATTATACTGTACATTACTACACTTACATTATGTATAACTATACACTGTACATTACTACACTTACATTATGTATAATGATACACTGTACATTACTACACTTAAATGATGTATAACTATACACTGTATATTACTACACCTACATTATGCATAACTATACACTGTACATTACTGTACTTACATTATGTATAACTATACACTGTACATTACTACACTTACAGTATGTATAACTATACACTGTACATTACTACACTTACATTATGTAAGACTATACGCTGTATATTACTACACTTAGATTATGTATAATTATACACTGTACATTACTACACTTACATTATGTATAACTATACACTGTACATTAATACACTTACATTATGTAAGACTATACACTGTACATTACTACACTTACATTATGTATAACTATACATTACTACACTTACATTATGTATAATTATACACTGTATATTACTACACTTACATTATGTATAATTATACACTGTACATTAATACACTTACATTATGTATAATTATACACTGTACATTAATACACTTACATTATGTAAGACTATACACTGTACATTACTACACTTACATTATGTATAACTATACATTACTACACTTACATTATGTATAATTATACACTGTATATTACTACACTTACATTATGTATAATTATACACTGTACATTAATACACTTACATTATGTATAACTATACACTGTATATTACTGCACTTACATTATGTATAATTATACACTGTACATTAATACACTTACATTATGTATAACTATACACTGTACATTAATACACTTACATTATGTATAACTATACACTGTACATTAATACACTTACATTATGTATAACTATAGACTGTAGATTACTACACTTACATTTTGTATAACTATACACTGTACATTACTACACTTACATTATGTATAACTATACACTGTACATTAATACACTTACATTATGTAAGACTATACACTGTATATTACTACACTTACATTATGTATAACTATACACTGTACATTGCTACACTTACATTATGTAAGACTATACACTGTACATTACTACACTTACATTATCTAAGACTATACACTGTACATTACTACACTTACATTATGTAAGACTATACACTGTACATTACTACACTTACATTATGTATAACTATACACTGTACATTACTACACTTACATTATGTATAACTATACACTGTACATTGCTACACTTACATTATGTAAGACTATACACTGTACATTAGTACACTTACATTATGTATAACTATACACTGTACATTACTACACTTACAGTATGTATAACTATACACTGTACATTACTACACTTACATTATGTAAGACTATACACTGTACATTACTACACTTACATTATGTATAACTATACACTGTATATTACTACACTTACATTATGTATAACTATACACTGTACATTACTACACTTACATTATGTAAGACTATACACTGTACATTACTACACTTAAATTATGTATAACTATACACTGTACATTGCTACACTTACATTATGTAAGACTATACACTGTACATTACTACACTTACATTATGTAAGACTATATACTGTACATTACTACACTGGCATTATGTATAACTATACACTGTACATTACTACACTTACATTATGTATAACTATACACTGTATATTACTACACTTACATTATGTATAATTATACACTGTACATTAATACACTTACATTATGTATAACTATACACTGTATATTACTGCACTTACATTATGTATAATTATACACTGTACATTAATACACTTACATTATGTATAACTATACACTGTACATTAATACACTTACATTATGTATAACTATACACTGTACATTACTAGACTGTACGTTACTGCACTGACATTATGTATAACTATAGACTGTAGATTACTACACTTACATTTTGTATAACTATACACTGTACATTACTACACTTACATTATGTATAACTATACACTGTACATTAATACACTTACATTATGTAAGACTATACACTGTATATTACTACACTTACATTATGTATAACTATACACTGTACATTGCTACACTTACATTATGTAAGACTATACACTGTACATTACTACACTTACATTATGTAAGACTATACACTGTACATTACTACACTTACATTATGTATAACTATACACTGTACATTACTACACTTACATTATGTATAACTATACACTGTACATTGCTACACTTACATTATGTAAGACTATACACTGTACATTAGTACACTTACATTATGTATAACTATACACTGTACATTACTACACTTACAGTATGTATAACTATACACTGTACATTACTACACTTACATTATGTATAACTATACACTGTATATTACTACACTTACATTATGTATAACTATACACTGTACATTACTACACTTACATTATGTAAGACTATACACTGTACATTACTACACTTACATTATGTATAACTATACACTGTATATTACTAAACTTACATTATGTATAACTATACACTGTACATTACTACACTTACATTATGTAAGACTATACACTGTACATTACTACACTTAAATTATGTATAACTATACACTGTACATTGCTACACTTACATTATGTAAGACTATACACTGTACATTACTACACTTACATTATGTAAGACTATACACTATACATTACTACACTGGCATTATGTATAACTATACACTGTACATTACTACACTTACATTATGTATAACTATACACTGTATATTACTACACTTACATTATGTATAACTATACACTGTATATTACTACACTTACATTATGCATAACTATACACTGTATATTACTAAACTTACATTATGTATAACTATACATTGGTACACTTACATTATGGAAGACTATACACTGTACATTACTACACTTACATTATGTATAACTATGCACTGTATATTACTACACTTACATTATGTATAACTATACACTGTACATTACTACACTTACATTATGTATAACTATACACTGTATATTACTAAACTTACATTATGTATAACTATGCATTGGTACACTTACATTATGTAAGACTATACACTGTATATTACTAAACTTACATTATGTATAACTATACATTGGTACACTTACATTATGTAAGACTATACACTGTATATTACTACACTGACATTATGTATAACTATACACTGTACATTACTACACTTACATTATGTATAACTATACCCTGTACATTACTACACTTACATTATGTATAACTATACACTGTACATTACTACACTGACATTATGTATAACTATACACTGTATATTACTACACTTACATTATGTATAACTATACCCTGTACATTACTACACTGACATTATGTATAACTATACCCTGTACATTACTACACTGACATTATGTATAACTATACACTGTACATTACTACACTTACATTATGTATAACTATACACTGTACATTACTACACTGGCATTATGTATAACTATACACTGTACATTACTACACTGGCATTATGTATAACTATACACTGTACATTGCTACACTTAAATTATGTAAGACTATACACTGTACATTACTACACTTACATTATGTAAGACTATACACTGTACATTACTACACTGGCATTATGTATAACTATACACTGTACATTACTACACTTACATTATGTATAACTATACACTGTATATTACTACACTTACATTATGTATAATTATACACTGTACATTAATACACTTACATTATGTATAACTATACACTGTATATTACTGCACTTACATTATGTATAATTATACACTGTACATTAATACACTTACATTATGTATAACTATACACTGTACATTAATACACTTACATTATGTATAACTATACACTGTACATTACTAGACTGTACGTTACTGCACTGACATTATGTATAACTATAGACTGTAGATTACTACACTTACATTTTGTATAACTATACACTGTACATTACTACACTTACATTATGCATAACTATACACTGTACATTAATACACTTACATTATGTAAGACTATACACTGTATATTACTACACTTACATTATGTATAACTATACACTGTACATTACTACACTTACATTATGTAAGACTATACACTGTACATTACTACACTTACATTATGTATAACTATACACTGTACATTACTACACTTACATTATGTATAACTATACACTGTACATTGCTACACTTACATTATGTAAGACTATACACTGTACATTAGTACACTTACATTATGTATAACTATACACTGTACATTACTACACTTACAGTATGTATAACTATACACTGTACATTACTACACTTACATTATGTAAGACTATACACTGTACATTACTACACTTACATTATGTATAACTATACACTGTATATTACTAAACTTACATTATGTATAACTATACACTGTACATTACTACACTTACATTATGTAAGACTATACACTGTACATTACTACACTTAAATTATGTATAACTATACACTGTACATTGCTACACTTTCATTATGTAAGACTATACACTGTACATTACTACACTTACATTATGTAAGACTATACACTGTACATTACTACACTGGCATTATGTATAACTATACACTGTACATTACTACACTTACATTATGTATAACTATACACTGTATATTACTACACTTACATTATGTATAACTATACACTGTATATTACTACACTTACATTATGTATAACTATACACTGTATATTACTAAACTTACATTATGTATAACTATACATTGGTACACTTACATTATGTAAGACTATACACTGTACATTACTACACTTACATTATGTATAACTATGCACTGTATATTACTACACTTACATTATGTATAACTATACACTGTACATTACTACACTTACATTATGTATAACTATACACTGTATATTACTAAACTTACATTATGTATAACTATGCATTGGTACACTTACATTATGTAAGACTATACACTGTATATTACTAAACTTACATTATGTATAACTATACATTGGTACACTTACATTATGTAAGACTATACACTGTACATTACTACACTTACATTATGTATAACTATACACTGTATATTACTACACTTACATTATGTATAACTATACACTGTATATTACTAAACTTACATTATGTATAACTATACCCTGTACATTACTACACTGGCATTATGTATAACTATACCCTGTACATTACTACACTGACATTATGTATAACTATACACTGTACATTACTACACTTACATTATGTAAGACTATACACTGTATATTACTACACTTACATTATATATAACTATACACTGTACATTAATACACTGGCATTATGTATAACTATACCCTGTACATTACTACACTGGCATTATGTATAACTATACCCTGTACATTACTACACTGACATTATGTATAACTATACACTGTATATTACTACACTTACATTATGTATAACTATACCCTGTACATTACTACACTGACATTATGTATAACTATACACTGTATATTACTACACTTACATTATGTATAACTATACACTGTACATTACTACACTGACATTATGTATAACTATACACTGTATATTACTACACTTACATTATGTATAACTATACCCTGTACATTACTACACTGACATTATGTATAACTATACACTGTACATTACTACACTTACATTATGTATAACTATACCCTGTACATTACTACACTTACATTATGTATAACTATACACTGTACATTACTACACTGACATTATGTATAACTATACACTGTATATTACTACACTTACATTATGTATAACTATACCCTGTACATTACTACACTGACATTATGTATAACTATACCCTGTACATTACTACACTGACATTATGTATAACTATACACTGTACATTACTACACTTACATTATGTATAACTATACACTGTACATTGCTACACTTACATTATGTAAGACTATACACTGTATATTCCTACACTTACATTATGTATAACTATACCCTGTAAATTACTACACTTACATTATGTATAACTATACCCTGTACATTACTACACTTACATTATGTATAACTATACCCTGTACATTAATACACTTACATTATGTATAACTATACCCTGTACATTACTACACTGACATTATGTATAACTATACCCTGTACATTACTACACTGACATTATGTATAACTATACCCTGTACATTACTACACTTACATTATGTATAACTATACCCTGTACATTACTACACTTACATTGTGTATAATTATACACTGTACATTACTACACTTACATTGTGTATAACTATACACTGTACATTACTACACTTACATTATGTATAACTATACACTGTACATTACTACACTTACATTATGTATAACTATACCCTGTACATTACTACACTTACATTATGTATAACTATACCCTGTACATTACTACACTTACATTATGTATAACTATACCCTGTACATTACTACACTTACATTATGTATAACTATACCCTATACATTACTACACTTACATTATGTATAACTATACACTGTACATTACTGCACTTACATTATGTATAACTATACCCTGTACATTACTACACTTACATTATGTATAATTATACACTGTACATTACTACACTTACATTGTGTATAACTATACACTGTACATTACTACACTTACATTATGTATAACTATACACTATACATTACTACACTTACATTATGTATAATTATACACTGTACATTACTACACTTACATTGTGTATAACTATACACTGTACATTACTACACTTACATTATGTATAACTATACCCTGTACATTACTACACTTACATTATGTATAATTATACACTGTACATTACTACACTTACATTGTGTATAACTATACACTGTACATTAATACACTGGCATTATGTATAACTATACCCTGTACATTACTACACTGGCATTATGTATAACTATACCCTGTACATTACTACACTGACATTATGTATAACTATACACTGTATATTACTACACTTACATTATGTATAACTATACCCTGTACATTACTACACTGACATTATGTATAACTATACACTGTATATTACTACACTTACATTATGTATAACTATACACTGTACATTACTACACTGACATTATGTATAACTATACACTGTATATTACTACACTTACATTATGTATAACTATACCCTGTACATTACTACACTGACATTATGTATAACTATACACTGTACATTACTACACTTACATTATGTATAACTATACCCTGTACATTACTACACTTACATTATGTATAACTATACACTGTACATTACTACACTGACATTATGTATAACTATACACTGTATATTACTACACTTACATTATGTATAACTATACCCTGTACATTACTACACTGACATTATGTATAACTATACCCTGTACATTACTACACTGACATTATGTATAACTATACACTGTACATTACTACACTTACATTATGTATAACTATACACTGTACATTGCTACACTTACATTATGTAAGACTATACACTGTATATTACTACACTTACATTATGTATAACTATACCCTGTAGATTACTACACTGACATTATGTATAACTATACACTGTACATTACTACACTTACATTATGTATAACTATACCCTGTACATTAATACACTTACATTATGTATAACTATACCCTGTACATTAATACACTTACATTATGTATAACTATACCCTGTACATTACTACACTTACATTATGTATAACTATACCCTGTACATTACTACACTTACATTATGTATAACTATACCCTGTACATTACTACACTTACATTATGTATAACTATACCCTGTACATTACTACACTGACATTATGTATAACTATACCCTGTACATTACTACACTTACATTATGTATAACTATACCCTGTACATTACTACACTTACATTATGTATAATTATACACTGTACATTACTACACTTACATTGTGTATAACTATACACTGTACATTACTACACTTACATTATGTATAACTATACACTGTACATTACTACACTTACATTATGTATAACTATACACTGTACATTACTACACTTACATTATGTATAACTATACCCTGTACATTACTACACTTACATTATGTATAACTATACCCTGTACATTACTACACTTACATTATGTATAACTATACACTGTACATTACTACACTTACATTATGTATAACTATACACTGTACATTACTGCACTTACATTATGTATAACTATACCCTGTACATTACTGCACTTACATTATGTATAATTATACACTGTACATTACTACACTTACATTGTGTATAACTATACACTGTACATTACTACACTTACATTATGTATAACTATACACTGTACATTACTACACTTACATTATGTATAACTATACACTGTACATTACTACACTTACATTATGTATAATTATACACTGTACATTACTACACTTACATTGTGTATAACTATACACTGTACATTACTACACTTACATTATGTATAACTATACCCTGTACATTACTACACTTACATTATGTATAATTATACACTGTACATTACTACACTTACATTGTGTATAACTATACACTGTACATTACTACACTTACATTATGTATAACTATACACTGTACATTACTACACTTACATTATGTATAACTATACCCTGTACATTACTACACTTACATTATGTATAACTATACCCTGTACATTACACTTACATTATGTATAACTATACCCTGTACATTACTACACTTACATTGTGTATAACTATACACTGTACATTACTACACTTACATTATGTATAACTATACACTGTACATTACTACACTTACATTATGTATAACTATACACTGTACATTACTACACTTAAATTATGTATAACTATACCCTGTACATTACTACACTTACATTATGTATAACTATACCCTGTACATTACTACACTTACATTATGTATAACTATACACTGTACATTACTACACTTACATTATGTATAACTATACACTGTACATTACTACACTTACATTATGTATAACTATACACTGTACATTACTACACTTACAGTATGTATAACTATACCCTGTACATTACTACACTTACATTATGTATAACTATACCCTGTACATTACTACACTGACATTATGTATAACTATACACTGTACATTACTACACTTACATTATGTATAACTATACCCTGTACATTACTACACTTACATTATGTATAACTATACCCTGTACATTACTACACTTACATTATGTATAACTATACCCTGTACATTACTACACTTACATTATGTATAACTATACCCTGTACATTACTACACTTACATTATGTATAACTATACCCTGTACATTACTACACTTACATTATGTATAACTATACCCTGTACATTAATACACTTACATTATGTATAACTATACCCTGTACATTACTACACTGACATTATGTATAACTATACCCTGTACATTACTACACTTACATTATGTATAACTATACCCTGTACATTACTACACTTACATTGTGTATAATTATACACTGTTCATTACTACACTTACATTGTGTATAACTATACACTGTACATTACTACACTTACATTATGTATAACTATACACTGTACATTACTACACTTACATTATGTATAACTATACCCTGTACATTACTACACTTACATTATGTATAACTATACCCTGTACATTACTACACTTACATTATGTATAACTATACCCTGTACATTACTACACTTACATTATGTATAACTATACCCTATACATTACTACACTTACATTATGTATAACTATACACTGTACATTACTGCACTTACATTATGTATAACTATACCCTGTACATTACTACACTTACATTATGTATAATTATACACTGTACATTACTACACTTACATTGTGTATAACTATACACTGTACATTACTACACTTACATTATGTATAACTATACACTGTACATTACTACACTTACATTATGTATAACTATACACTGTACATTACTACACTTACATTATGTATAATTATACACTGTACATTACTACACTTACATTGTGTATAACTATACACTGTACATTACTACACTTACATTATGTATAACTATACCCTGTACATTACTACACTTACATTATGTATAATTATACACTGTACATTACTACACTTACATTGTGTATAACTATACACTGTACATTAATACACTGGCATTATGTATAACTATACCCTGTAAATTACTACACTGACATTATGTATAACTATACACTGTATATTACTACACTTACATTATGTATAACTATACCCTGTACATTACTACACTTACATTATGTATAATTATACACTGTACATTACTACACTTACATTGTGTATAACTATACACTGTACATTACTATACTTACATTATGTATAACTATACCCTGTACATTACTATACTTACATTATGTATAACTATACCCTGTACATTACTACACTTACATTATGTATAATTATACACTGTACATTACTACACTTACATTGTGTATAACTATACACTGTACATTACTACACTTACATTATGTATAACTATACACTGTACATTACTACACTTACATTATGTATAACTATACACTGTACATTACTACACTTACATTATGTATAACTATACACTGTACATTACTACACTTACATTATGTATAACTATACACTGTACATTACTACACTTACATTATGTATAACTATTCACTGTACATTACTAGACTTACATTATGTATAACTATACACTGTACATTACTACACTTACATTATGTATAACTATACACTGTACATTACTACACTTACAGTATGTATAACTATACCCTGTACATTACTACACTTACATTATGTATAACTATACCCTGTACATTACTACACTTACATTATGTATAACTATACACTGTACATTACTGCACTTACATTATGTATAACTATACCCTGTACATTACTACACTTACATTATGTATAATTATACACTGTACATTACTACACTTACATTATGTATAACTATACACTGTACATTACTAGACTTACATTATGTATAACTATACACTGTACATTACTACACTTACATTATGTATAACTATACACTGTACATTACTACACTTACAGTATGTATAACTATACCCTGTACATTACTACACTTACATTATGTATAACTATACCCTGTACATTACTAGACTTACATTATGTATAACTATACACTGTACATTACTACACTTACATTATGTATAACTATACACTGTACATTACTACACTTACAGTATGTATAACTATACCCTGTACATTACTACACTTACATTATGTATAACTATACCCTGTACATTACTACACTTACATTATGTAAGACTATACACTGTATATTACTAAACTTACATTGACAGATATAAACAAAAGGAGAGGAGCCCCCTGCCCTTGAACACAATCAGTTGTAGATGCACATTTTATACAAAGTGAGCTACAGTTAGAGAGGCTCTCAAGCTTACAATCTAAAGGATAAAAAAAAAAAATGGCACAGCTGGAGAGGGGAGAGAACTACATTACTATAACAATTGTTTTTAAGGATGTTTGATAGCTGGAGTAGGGGTTGTATACAAAGCAGTTATGTGATAAGTTGCCTTACCTGATGCGAATTAAAAGGGGAGGTTAAATAAAATGAGGGGTAAGTGCTTGCAGAGATTTGCAGTGACGTTGCAGGAAAGATGAAAGTGTCTGTATGGCTTGTGAAGTTTAGTGTCTGAGTTTGCTGTTGCGAGAATTAGATAAAAATATGTGAAGCTGCGTAGGGTGTTAAGGTGGAGTAACTGGAGACAGGGGAAGGAGAATGGGAATCTGATAAAGCAACAGAGCAAGAAAATGATGTAAAATGGCTCTGCCCTTATCTGCAAATACTCCCTAACCCTACCACGACCTAGTCCCCTCCTCATCTCTCATCGCTTCCTCACACTCTCGCCTGCAAGACTTTTCTAGAACTGCACCAATCATATGGAACTCTGCCTTGCTCAGTCAGACTTTACTCTAGTCTGAAAAACGTTGTGTTCCTTAAAGGGACATAAAACCCAACATTTTTCTTTCATGATTTAGATAGAACATAACATTTTAAAGAACTTTCTAATTTACTTCTATTATCATGTTTTCTTGTTAGTCTTTGTTGAAAAGTAGAAATGTAAGCTCAAGAGTGTGCACGTGTCTGCAGCAGTCTTGCAACAATGTTATACATTAGCAGAAACACTAGATGGCAGCGCTATTTCCTGTCATGCAGTTCTTCAGGCATGTGCACGCTACCTACCTAGGTATCTCTTCTACATAGAAAAACATGAGAATGTCTGTTCAAGGACACATACAACTTACTTTAAGATGCCTCTACTACTTATGTTTCCTTGTCCCTCAGCCTCCCTTTTATAATGCCTTTAGATTGTAATAATAAATAACTTCAAATGATAAGTGTGATAAAAAGGATATAGTGAACAACAGTCGTGCATTGTTCCGATCTTCAATATCTCAAAAAAGAAAGGAAATATAACATAGTGTAATATTGTAACACAATTGTTTACATTAATAATGTGCTAAATTCATACTCACATAACCTTGAGCTATCATAAGCTCAAGTATTGCCCGGTCCTGAAAGCTCAAGTATTGCCCGGTCCTGAAAGCTCAAGTATTGCACGGCCCTGAATGCTCAAGTATTGCCCGGTCCTGAAAGCTCAAGTATTGCCTGGTCCTGAAAGCTCAAGTATTGCCCGGTCCTGAAAGCTCAAGTATTCCCCGGTCTTGAAAGTTCAAGTATTGCCCGGTCCTGAAAGCTCAAGTATTGCCCGGTCCTGAAAGCTCAAGTATTGCCCGGTCCTGAAAGCTCAAGTATTGCCCGGTCCTGAAAGCTCAAGTATTGCCCGGTCCTGAAAGCTCAAGTATTGCCCGGTCCTGAAAGCTCAAGTATTGCCCGGTCCTGAAAGCTCAAGTATTGCCCGGCCCTGAAAGCTCAAGTATTGCACGGCCCTGAATGCTCAAGTATTGCCCGGGCCTGAAAGCTCAAGTATTGCCCGGGCCTGAAAGCTCAAGTATTGCCCGGGCCTGAAAGCTCAAGTATTGCCCGGCCCTGAAAGCTCAAGTATTGCACGGCCCTGAAAGCTCAAGTATTGCACGGCCCTGAAAGCTCAAGTATTGCACGGCCCTGAAAGCTCAAGTATTGCACGGCCCTGAATGCTCAAGTATTGCACGGCACTGAATGCTCAAGAATTGCCCGGTCCTGTCAGGCTTAGCTTTCACCTGTGTTTTGTGGATTATCCCTCCTGGAAACTATTATACAATATTTTGTTGATGTTTTTTTGACAGGACTGTGCAATACTTGAGGTTTCAGGGCCGTGCAATACTTGAGCATTCAGGACCGGGCAATACTTGAGCATTCAGGACCGGGCAATACTTGAGCTTTCAGGGCCGTGCAATACTTGAGCTCTGAGGGCCGTGCAATACTTGAGCTTTCAGGGCCGTGCAATACTTGAGCTTATGATAGTTCTAAGGTTATGCGAGTATGAATTTTGCACATTATTAATGTAAGCAATTTTGTTACAATATTACACTATATTATATTTCCTTTCTTTTTTGACAAAATTGAAGATCGGAACAACACACTTTGTATAAAAGTGCATCTACATCTGATTGTGCCCAAGGGCAGGGGGGTCCTCTCTTTTTGCTTATGTTTGTCAATGTAAGTGTAGTAATGTACAGTGTATAGTCTTACATAATGTAAGTGTAGTAATGTACAGTGTATAGTTATATATAATGCCAGTGTAGTAATGTACAGTGTATAGTTATACATAATGCCAGTGTAGTAATGTACAGTGTATAGTTATATATAATGTAAGTGTAGTAATATACAGTGTATAGTCTTACATAATGTAAGTGTAGTAATGTACAGGGTATAGTTATACATAATGTAAGTGTAGTAATGTACAGTGTATAGTTATACATAATGTAAGTGTAGTAATGTACAGTGTAGTTATACATAATGCCAGTGTAGTAATGTACAGGGTATAGTTATACATAATGTAAGTGTAGTAATGTACAGTGTATAGTTATATATAATGTAAGTGTAGTAATATACAGTGTATAGTTATATATAATGTAAGTGTAGTAATATACAGTGTATAGTTATACATAATGTCAGTGTAGTAATGTACAGGGTATAGTTATACATAATGTAAGTGTAGTAATGTACAGGGTATAGTTATACATAATGTAAGTGTAGTAATGTACAGGGTATAGTTATACATAATGCCAGTGTAGTAATGTACAGTGTATAGTTATACATAATGCCAGTGTAGTAATGTACAGTGTATAGTTATACATAATGTAAGTGTAGTAATGTACAGTGTATAGTTATACATAATGCCAGTGTAGTAATGTACAGTGTATAGTAATACATAATGCCAGTGTAGTAATGTACAGTGTATAGTTATACATAATGTAAGTGTAGTAATATACAGTGTATAGTCTTACATAATGTCTCATTGTAAGTTTTGTATTGTACCTTTAGGACTGTAATGCACCTTTGTATAGCACTGCGTAATATGTTAGCAATTTATAAATAAACGATAATATAATAAAACGGCCCACACAAATGTGGAAAGTATGTTCCTTTGTTAAAGACAATACCTAGAGAGTGTGCACATGTCCTAAACACTATACAGGTGAAGTATTTGCCATCACACATCTGTAAAAATGTTTCAGATTGCTGTAAACACTTTGCCCTCTAAAACTTAAAGGGACAGTCAGCACAATTTTCTCTTGTTAAGTGTATCCAGTCCACGGATCATCCATTACTTATGGGATATTCTCCTTCCCAACAGGAAGTTGCAAGAGGATCACCCACAGCAGAGCTGCTATATAGCTCCTCCCCTAACTATCATACCCAGTCATTCTCTTGCAAGCCTCAACAAAGATGGAGGTCGTAAGAGGAGTATGGTGTTTTATACTTAGTTTATTCTTCAATCAAAAGTTTGTTATTTTTAAATGGTGCCGGAGTGTACGGTTTATCTCAGGCAGTATTTAGAAGAAGAATCTGCCTGCGTTTTCTATGATCTTAGCAGAAGTAACTAAGATCCATGGCTGTTCTCACATATTCTGAGGAGTGAGGTAACTTCAGAGAGGGAATGGCGTGCAGGTTTTCCTGCAATAAGGTATGTGCAGTTAATATTTTTCTAGGGATGGAATCTGCTAGAAAATGCTGCTGATACCGAACTAATGTAAGTAAAGCCTTAAATGCAGTGATAGCTACTGGTATCAGGCTTATTAATAGAGATGCATACTCATATAAAAATGTAATATAAAACGTTTGCTGGCATGTTTAATCGTTTTTATATGTATTTGGTGATAAAACTTATTGGGGCCTAGTTTTTTTTCCACATGGCAGGTTTGATTTCTGCCTAGAGACAGTTTCCTGAAGCTTTCAACTGTTGCAATATGAGTGGGAAGGGCCTATTTTAGTGCTTTTCTGTGCAGATAAAAATACTGACAGAGACATTCAGCTTCCCTCTGCATGATACAGGACATCTCTGAAGGGCTCAAAAGGCTTCAAAGTCGTGTTTGAGGAGGGTAACAATCACAGTAGACTGTGGCAGTTGTTGTGACTGTGTTTAAAAAACGTTTTTGTCATTTATTATTCTGGTTTTGTTATTAAGGGGTTAATCATCTATTTGCAAGTGGGTGCAATGCTCTGCTGACTTGTTACATACACTGTAAAAATGTTGTTACTGTAACTGCCTTTTTTCACTGTTATTTCAAATTTTGTCAAAAACATAATTTATGCTTACCTGATAAATTTATTTCTCTTGTAGTGTAGTCAGTCCACGGGTCATCCATTACTTATGGAATAAATCTCTTCCTAACAGGAAGCTGCAAGAGGATCACCCAGCAGAGCTGCTATATAGCTCCTCCCCTCACATGTCATATTCAGTCATTCGACCAAAGCAGACGAGAAAGGAGAAACCATAGGGTGCAGTGGTGACTGGAGTTTAATTAAAATTTAAGACAGGGCGGGCCGTGGACTGACTACACTACAAGAGAAATAAATTTATCAGGTAAGCATAAATTATGTTTTCTCTTTTTAAGTGTAGTCAGTCCACGGGTCATCCATTACTTATGGAATACCAATACCAAAGCTAAAGTACACGGATGAAGGGAGGGACAAGGCAGGAACATTAAACAGAAGGAACCACTGCCTGAAGTACCTTTCTCCCAAAAATAGCCTCCGAAGAAGCAAAAGTGTCAAATTTGTAAAATTTTGAAAAGGTGTGAAGTGAAGACCAAGTCGCAGCCTTGCAAATCTGTTCAACAGAGGCCTCATTTTTAAAGGCCCAGGTGGAAGCCACAGCTCTAGTAGAATGAGCTGTAATCCTTTCAGGAGGCTGCTGTCCAGCAGTCTCATAGGCTAAACGTATTATGCTACGAAGCCAAAAAGAGAGAGAGGTAGCCGAAGCCTTTTGACCTCTTCTCTGTCCAGAGTAAACGACAAACAGGGAAGAAGTTTGACGAAAATCTTTAGTTGCCTGCAAATAGAACTTCAGGGCACGGACTACGTCCAAATTATGCAAAAGTCGTTCCTTCTTTGAAGAAGGGTTAGGACACAGTGATGGAACAACAATCTCTTGATTGATATTCCTGTTAGTAACTACCTTAGGTAAGAACCCAGGTTTAGTACGCAGAACTACCTTGTCTGAATGAAAAATCAGATAAGGAGAATCACAATGTAAGGCAGATAACTCAGAGACTCTTCGAGCCGAGGAAATAGCCATCAAAAACAAAACCTTCCAGGATAACAGCTTGATATCAATGGAATGAAGGGGTTCAAATGGAACGCCTTGAAGAACATTAAGAACTAAGTTTAAGCTCCACGGCGGAGCAACAGTCTTAAACACAGGCTTAATCCTAGTTAAAGCCTGACAAAAAGCCTGAACGTCTGGAACTTCAGCCAGACGTTTGTGTAGAAGAATAGACAGAGCAGAAATCTGTCCCTTTAACGAACTAGCAGATAAGCCCTTTTCTAAACCCTCTTGTAGAAAGGACAATATCCTAGGAATCCTAACCTTACTCCATGAGTAACTCTTGGATTCGCACCAATATAAATATTTACGCCATATCTTATGGTAAATTTTTCTGGTAACAGGCTTCCTAGCCTGTATTAAGGTATCAATAACCGACTCCGAGAAGCCACGCTTTGATAGAATCAAGCATTCAATCTCCATGCAGTCAGCCTCAGAGAAATTAGATTTGGATGTTTGAAAGGACCCTGAATTAGAAGGTCCTGTCTCAGAGGCAGAGACCACGGTGGACAGGACGACATGTCCACTAGGTCTGCATACCAGGTCCTGCGTGGCCACGCAGGCGCTATCAGAATCACCGAAGCTCTCTCCTGTTTGATCTTGGCAATCAAACGAGGAAGCATCGGGAATGGTGGAAACACATAAGCCATGTTGAAGACCCAAGGAGCTGTCAGAGCATCTATCAGCACCGCTCCCGGGTCCCTGGACTTGGATCCGTAACAAGGAAGCTTGGCGTTCTGGCGAGACGCCATGAGATCCAGATCTGGTTTGCCCCAACGATGAATCAGTTGAGCAAAGACCTCCGGATGAAGTTCCCACTCCCCCGGATGAAAAGTTTGGCGACTTAGAAAATCCGCCTCCCAGTTCTCTACACCTGGGATGTAAATCGCTGACAGGTGGCAAGAGTGAGACTCTGCCCAGCGAATTATCTTTGAGACTTCCAACATCGCTAGGGAACTTCTGGTTCCCCCTTGATGGTTGATGTAAGCCACAGTCGTGATGTTGTCCGACTGAAATCTGATGAACCTCAGAGTTGCTAACTGAGGCCAAGCTAGGAGAGCATTGAATATTGCTCTTAATTCCAGAATATTTATTGGGAGGAGTTTCTCCTCCTGAGTCCATAATCCCTGAGCTTTCAGGGAGTTCCAGACTGCGCCCCAGCCTAGAAGGTTGGCGTCTGTTGTTACAATCGTCCAATCTGACCTGCGAAAGGTCATCCCCTTGGACAGATGTGGCCGAGAGAGCCACCATAGAAGAGAATCTCTGGTCTCTTGATCCAGACTTAGTAGGGGGGACAAATCTGAGTAATCCCCGTTCCACTGAGTTAGCATGCACAATTGCAGCGGTCTGAGATGCAGGCGCGCAAATGGTACTATGTCCATTGCCGCTACCATTAAGCCGATTAATTCCATGCACTGAGCTACTGACGGGTGTGGAATGGAATGAAGGACATGGCAAGCATTTAGAAGTTTTGATAACCTGGCCTCTGTCAGGTAAATTTTCATCTCTACAGAATCTATAAGAGTCCCTAGAAAGGGAACTCTTGTAAGTGGTAATAGAGAACTCTTTTCCACATTCACCTTCCACCCATGCGACCTCAGAAATGCCTGAACTATCTCTGTATGAGACTTGGCAGTTTGAAAACTTGACGCTTGTATCAGAATGTCGTCTAGGTACGGAGTCACCACTATGCCTCGCGGTCTTAGTGCCACCAGAAGGGAGCCCAGAACTTTTGTAAAGATTCTTGGAGCCGTAGCTAATCCGAAGGGAAGAGCTACAAACTGGTAATGCCTGTCTAGGAAAGCAAATCTTAGGTACCGATAATGATCCTTGTGAATCGGTATGTCAAGGTAGGCATCCTTTAAGTCCACTGTGGTCATGTACTGACCCTCTTGGATCATGGGAAGGATGGTTCGAATAGTTTCCATTTTGAATGATGGAACTCTTAGAAATTTGTTTAGGATTTTTAAGTCCAAGATTGGTCTGAAGGTTCCCTCTTTCTTGGGAACCACAAATAGATAGAATCCCTGCCTGTGTTCCGTCCGCGGAACTGGGTGGATCACCCCCATTAGTAAAAGGTCTTGTACACAGCGTAGAAACGCCTCTTTCTTTATTTGGTTTGCTGATAACCTTGAAAGATGAAATCTCCCTCGTGGAGGAGAAGTTTTGAAGTCCAGGAGATATCCCTGAGATATGATCTCCAACGCCCAGGGATCCTGGACATCTCTTGCCCAAGCCTGGGCGAAGAGAGAAAGTCTGCCCCCCACTAGATCCGTTTCTGGATAGGGGGCCCTCTCTTCATGCTGTCTTGGGGGCAGCAGCAGGTTTCTTGGCCTGCTTGCCCTTGTTCCAGGACTGGTTAACTTTCCAGCCCTGCCTGTAACGAGCAACAGCTCCTTCCTGTTTTGGAGCGGAGGAAGTTGATGCTGCTCCAGCCTTGAAGTTACGAAAGGCACGAAAATTAGACTGTTTGGCCTTTGATTTGGCCCTGTCCTGAGGTAGAGCATGGCCCTTACCTCCCGTAATGTCAGCTATAATTTCTTTCAAGCCGGGCCCGAATAAGGTCTGCCCTTTGAAAGGAATATTAAGCAATTTAGATTTAGAAGTCACGTCAGCTGACCAGGATTTAAGCCATAGCACTCTGCGCGCTTGGATGGCGAATCCGGAGTTCTTAGCCGTAAGTTTGGTTAAATGTACGACGGCATCAGAAACAAATGCGTTAGCTAGCTTAAGTGCTATAAGCTTGTTCATAATTTCATCCAATGGAGCTGTGCGAATGGCCTCTTCCAGAGACTCAAACCAGAATGCCGCCGCAGCAGTGACAGGCGCAATGCATGCAAGGGGCTGTAAGATAAAACCTTGTTGAACAAACATTTTCTTAAGGTAACCCTCTAATTTCTTATCCATTGGATCTGAAAAGGCACAACTATCCTCCACCGGGATAGTGGTGCGCTTAGCTAAAGTAGAAACTGCTCCCTCCACCTTAGGGACCGTCTGCCATAAGTCTCGTGTGGTTGCGTCTATAGGAAACATTTTCCTAAATATGGGAGGAGGGGAAATGGGCATACCAGGTCTATCCCACTCCTTGCTAATAATCTCTGTAAGCCTTTTAGGTATAGGAAACACGTCAGTACACACCGGTACCGCATAGTATCTATCCAACCTACATAATTTTTCTGGAATTGCAACCGTGTTACAATCATTCAGAGCCGCTAATACCTCCCCTAGCAATATGCGGAGGTTCTCAAGCTTAAATTTAAAATTAGAAATCTCTGAATCCAGTCTCCCTGGATCAGATCCGTCACCCACAGAATGAAGCTCTCCGTCTTCACGTTCTGCAAACTGTGACGCAGTATCTGACATGGCGCTTACCTCATCCCGCGCGCTCTGTCCTTAACCCAGAGCTATCGCGCTTGCCTCTTAATTCTGGCAATTTAGATAATACTTCTGTCATAACAGTAGCCATGTCTTGCAAAGTGATTTGTAAGGGCCTCCCTGATGTACTTGGCGCCACAAAATCACGCACCTCCTGAGCGGGAGGCGAAGGTACTGACACGTGAGGAGAGTTAGTCGGCATAACTTCCCCCTCGTTGTCTGGTGATAATTTCTTTACATCTAAAGATTGACTTTTATTTAAAGTAGCATCAATGCAATTAGTACATAAATTTCTATTGGGCTCCACATTGGCCTTTAAACATAGTGAACAAAGAGATTCATCTGTGTCAGACATGTTTAAACAGACTAGCAATGAGACTAGCAAGCTTGGAAATACTTTTCTAAATAAATTTACAAGCAATATAAAAAACGCTACTGTGCCTTTAAGAAGCACAAAAAGCTGTCACAGTTGAAATAACAATGAACCAAAATAGTTATAGCAACCAATTTTTCACAGTAAATGTATTAAGTTAGCAAAGGATTGCACCCACCAGCAAATGGATGATTAACCCCTTAATACCCAAAAACGGATTAACAATTTAATAATTAACGTTTTTCTCACAGTCAAAACACACTGTCACAGGTCTGCTGTGACTGATTACCTCCCTCAAAATGAATTTTGAAGACCCCTGAGCTCTCTAGAG
Organism: Bombina bombina; assembly: GCF_027579735.1. Taxonomy (NCBI): domain Eukaryota; kingdom Metazoa; phylum Chordata; class Amphibia; order Anura; family Bombinatoridae; genus Bombina; species Bombina bombina. The sequence goes on along the minus strand of NC_069505.1, from coordinate 167,559,809 downwards.
ACGATCTGGATCATGGAGGATGAAGTAGACAGATTGTGACTGAATTTTTACTGCGCAAAAAAGCGCTAAAATAGGCCCCTCCCACTCATATTACAACAGTGGGGAAGCTCAGAAAACTGTTTCTATGCAGAAAACAAAGATGGCCATGTGGTAAAAATCATGCCCCAATAAGTTTTATCACCAAGTACCTCACAAAAAACGATTAACATGCCAGTAAACATTTTAAACATACATTTGAAAAGTTATGAATTGTTATTAATAAGCCTGCTACCAGTCGCTTTTACTGCAGTTAAGGCTCATACATTATTTCAGTATTAACAGTATTTTCAGAGTCAATTCCATTCCTTAGAAAAATACATTCAGTGTACACACACTCATCAGCCTAATACCAGTCGTTATCACTGCATTTAAGGCTGAACTTACTTTACATTGGTATCAGCAGTATTTCCTCAGTCAATTCCATTCCTCAGAAAAATAATTTACTGCACATACCTCTTTTGCAGGGGGGCCCTGCATGCTATTCCCCTTCTCTGAAGTTACCTCACTCCTCAGATGAGAACAGCCAGTGGATCTTAGTTAAGTCTGCTAAGATCATAGAAAACGCAGGCAGATTCTTCTTCTAATGCTGCCTGAGAATAAACAGCACACTCCGGTGCCATTTAAAATAACAAACTTTTGATAAGTTAAAAAACACCACAGACCTCTCACAGCGACCTATCTTAGTTAGGCTGCAAGAGAATGACTGAATATGACATGTGAGGGGAGGAGCTATATAGCAGCTCTGCTGGGTGATCCTCTTGCAGCTTCCTGTTAGGAAGAGATATATTCCATAAGTAATGGATGACCCGTGGACTGACTACACTTAACAAGAGAAATTTGTTTCTCTTAAAGGCACAGTAACGTTTTTTATATTGCTTGTTAACTTGCTTTAAAGTGTTTTCCAAGCTTGCTAGTCTCATTGCTAGTCTGTACAAACATGTCTGAAACAGAGGATACTTGTTCATTATGTTTAAAAGCCATGGTGGAGCCCCATAGGAGAATGTGTACTAAATGTATTGATTTCACCTTAAACAGTAAAGATCAGTCTTTAACTATAAAAGAAATATCACCAGAAAATTCTGACGAGGGGGAAGTTATGCCGACTAACTCTCCCCACGTGTCAGACCCTTCGCCTCCCGCTCAGGGGATGCACGCTAATATGGCGCCAATTACATCAGGGACGCCCATAGCGATTACCTTGCAGGACATGGCTGCAATCATGAATAATACCCTGTCAGAGGTATTATCCAGGTTGCCTGAATTAAGAGGCAAGCGCGATTGCTCTGGGGTTAGGAGAAATACAGAGCGCGCAGATGCTGTAAGGGCCATGTCTGATACTGCTTCACAATATGCAGATCATGAGGATGGAGAGCTTCAGTCTGTGGGTGACATCTCTGATTCGGGGAAACCTGATTCAGAGATTTCTAATTTTAAATTTAAGCTTGAAACCTCTGTGTGTTGCTTGGGGAGGTATTAGCTGCTCTGAATGTCTGTAACACAGTTGCAGTACCAGAGAAATTGTGTAGGCTGGATAAATACTATGCCGTACCGGTGTGTACTGATGTTTTTCCTATACCTAAAAGGCTTACAGAAATTATTAGCAAGGAGTGGGATAGACCGGGTGTGCCTTTTTCTCCACCTCCTATATTTCGAAAAATGTTTCCAATAGACGCCACTACACGGGACTTATAGCAGACGGTCCCTAAGGTGGAGGGAGCAGTTTCTACTTTAGCAAAGCGTACTACTATCCCGGTTGAGGACAGTTGTGCTTTTTCAGATCCAATGGATAAAAAATTGGAGGGTTACCTTAAGAAAATGTTTATTCAGACTTCCTGTTGGAGGCGGGGCAAGCAGGTAGCTGCAGGTAGCTGCAGGTGCTGAGGACGCTCCGTGCCTCTGAGAGAGGCCTAAATCTAACACCAACATATGCATTTGTTTCCCTTGGCCACATCCAGGCTTGGGAACATGGATTCCGGTCAAGCATGGGAAGTCAAAATTGCAGCCTAAAAGTGCACGGTGGCTGGTGCACACCATTTTCTACAGGAGTTCCTGAGCATTGGACCAGAACTATTTCAGTCAAGCCCTTTGCCACGTTTAAACCGTTATATTAAGGACTGTCAGAGTCTCTATATACTGTCCCTGGCAATTGAGTTGCACTTAAAAAAAAAAAAAAAAAGAGAGGCTCTGGGCTTATCTATACAAGAGGTGTTATTTTGAATAAAGCCGTTTACACAGTGGTATTCAGGATACAGAGTGGTGACTCTGACACTTACCTGGTTGAGTGTGCTGTATACCTGGCGGCGACCCCTTCATCCCTGGGTGATAACTGAATGGGACATCAAAGTGCTCAGGCAGCGCTACCATCCCTGGAGATCCTAACACTGGTAGAGGAGGTGTCCCTCTCCCGAGTTGAGAGCGGAGCAGTGGCGGTGCTGAGTGGATCACAAGGAAGCCTGGGCCCCCTGGATGGGCAAACAGTGAAAGCAATCCCGCCCTCTACAGAGTGAGTCATCGGGGCCGACACTGCACATCGCTCCTGGTTGCTGTGTGCTCAGACCCTCCCCCCACCGACGGCGTGCACTCTAGCAGAGAAGGAGTGTTTGGTGTGAATGTTCTGTTGGCTGCTCTCTGCACCGCGGGCGTGCGGTACTGCCATACAACAGTCCCTCTGTTTAGGATACAGTAGAGGGTCTCCTCGAACACGGAACACCACAACCTGGGTAAAGTGAGCAAAGGCAAGGTGCTCATGTTAAGACTCTGGATATTGGCGGCAAGGTAGCGTATCCTGATCTTTGAATTTTTGCCGGACTGGGTACGTAAAAACTTTTTTGAGCTCTCTGAACATATTGGCACATTTTGCCTATGCGCTTCAAAGCTTCCCTTATGTATTCAGCGCATTGAGCCTTTCTGCTATACCCACAAAGTGGACTGATAGCTCAGGTTGCCTGGATAAATTGTATGAACTGGCTGCAAAGACATTGTTATAAATAAGTTTAATGCTTAGATGTAGGGTGAGGTATTATGAAAGAGCTATTATCCTCCTTTGTGCTGTTAGCTCACCTATGTATATTTTGTAACAGTATAAGATTTTTCTCTGGTTCTGTGTCGCTACAGTTCAAAACGTGAGAGGTTGAGTTAAACAAACCGAATGCTGAGCTTTAATGTAAGGGAGTCAGTTTTTCTTTATGTGCTGGGAGTTTATCTATGTATACCCTGCATTAGTAGAAAATCCTCTCCTGCTCTAAGCTATTGTATCTGTGCTTGTAAGATGTTGTGATATAATATCTGCATGGAAAGGTGGTTACAGAAGGTCAATATACATTAAAACATAGTGGCTACAACAGTTAGAAACTCCTTTCTTAATAAATTATCATCTAGAAGAGCTTGTTAAGGCTATGAGATGTACACTTGAGGCATATAATATAGATTTGGTCTATCTCAAATTTGCTGTGGTAAAAAACACTAAGTCCTCTTAAGGCCTGCTCTTGCTGAATCGATTGAGTTAAATAACAGGACACTGAATTGTATTCACAGGAGTAACCCTAGAACAATATACTAGTCAAGTCGCTTATACACAAGCTACCCTGGGTAACCCTTACGGCATTGTTCTATGCCTAGGAAGCTGAGTATTTGCACTGATATTCAGCCACGCACATTAATCTAGGTAAAAGTTTCGTATCACTAGATAGGATATTAGAGAGTACTATAAAGTATTCTAGATAATACCTAGTACTACACAGATAAATACTAGCTAGATCTTGTTCATGGATAAATATATGCAGCAAAGGAGCTCTCCCTCCAATATGCCTCCTAAATCCCGAGAAAAAAAGGGGAGCAGCAGGAACTTGGATTCTAGCACTGTCTCCCCTTTGGAAAAAAGTGGTTCCAATCCTTCTCCCAACAATCTGATAGAATTTGCAGCTGAAGTAGCCAAAATGCTGGCACCCCAATTTGATATGATTAAACAAGAGATTAGAAATGAGATATCAAACCTCACTTCGGAGGTTAGGCAGTTTTCATCTAGACTAGATGAAATTGAGAATCGGATCTCAGACCTGGAAGATAGATTCAATATTATTGATCCTGTAATAGATACTCATAGCAAAACTATCACATCACTCCAAGCTAAGGTTGAAGACCTTGAGGACCGATCAAGGCGTAATAATCTTAAAGTAATCGGTTTGCCAGAGTCGTCTGAATATCAAGATCTAATGAATTTTGTTACCATCACATTACCACAGGCTCTGCAGATCCCAGCTCCTGCTGCTCCCTTTTTGGTTGAAAGGGCTCACAGGATAGGCCAACGTCGAGAACAGAATGAGGCCTTGAGGCCTAGGCCAGTAATTTTTAAATTTGTCAACTTCCAGGACAAATTATTATACCTTAAACACTACAGACAATGTAACTCTCTCTCCTTAGGCTCTCATAAATTACTGCTGTTCCAGGACTTCTCTTCAGAAACACTAACTAAGAGGAGAGATATGTCCTTCTTTTATGGGAGGCTACAGAAAGAGAATTACAACATCAGGTTGATTTACCCAGCAAAGTTAATAGTGCAGAAAGATGGAAATACACACATACTTAACAATGTTATGGAGGCTGAGACTTTCTGTAGGGAGGCAGGGGTTCCATGAGTAGGTCTTCAATATATCAGGATGCGGTTCTTAGATCACAGACTGAGAATACTATGTTACTTAGAGATGTAGAAGTGAGTACAATGGGCTCCAATCCTAGGATTATGATAGTTTTAGTTATAGAAATGGTGTTTTTATGTTTTGTTGGGGTTTTTGTGGGTTTGGGTCGTGTCTCCTGTGTTTGTTTTCTTCTTGTTTTTTTTTTTTTTTTTTTTTTTTTTGTTGTTGTTTTTTTTCTCTCTATTCTCTGCCTCCTCCCTCTCGTGCCTCCCCTCTCCCACCCTGTCCCTTCTTATGGGCCGTGGTGGGGAAGGGGTCTTTGTTTCTTTCTCTTAGGATAAATATAAGGAACACCTTTTACTCTTTGCGGTATACTAGACCAGCAAGATGATTAGTAATGATGACATATAATCTTAAACACTACAGGAAAGGTGGTTCTCTCTCTCTGGGCTCACACACATTACTATTGTTTCAGGATTTCTCTACAGAAACATTAACTAAGAGAAGAGACATGTCCTTCTTTTATGGGAGGTTACAGAAAGAGAACTACAATATTCGATTAATTTACCCAGCAAAGTTAATAGTGCAGAAAGTTGGTAGTACACATACACTTAATACTGTTATGGAGGTTGAGACCTTTTGTAGGGAGGCAGGGGTCCCATGACCAGGTCTCTATCACAATGGGAAGAGGTTTTTTTTTTCCCTTTTTCTTCTTGATCTTAGAATCTGAATATTTTATCACTTAGAGTTACCGAAATGAGTAATAGGGTTTTTGAACTTAAGAATACGTCAGTTTTAGAAATGATGTTGTTATGTTTGTTTCAGGGTCTGTGTGGAGTTGGGTTGTGTTTTTTTGGTGGTTCCTTTTTTTTTTTCTTTTTTTCTTTTTTTCCTCCTCCTCTCTTGCTCTCTCTCCTCGCTCCTTCTTTTGCCCTTTCACACCTTTCCTCTCCCTCTCGATTCCCTATTACGGTGTATAGTGGAGACGGGTCTTTGTTGCACCCCTAGGGTAAAACACAGTGAGATCTTTGACTTCTTGCCATATACTGGATCAGCACGATGATTAGCTCTGGTGATGTATAATCTTAATCTTTTATCCTGGAATATAGGGGGCATTAATTCACCCATTAAAAGAAAAGCTGTAATAAAACACTTGGGCAAATTCAATCCTGACATAGTTCTTTTACAAGAATTACATCTTAACGCTAGTGAAATACCCAAACTTAAAGCTAAGTGGGTGGGGGAAGTTGTGGCGGCTCCATTTACCTCTAGGAAGAGGGGGGTGGCAATATTGTTGAACCGTAAGCTAGAATATAGGATAAGTAAGGCTGAGCCCGATGCTGAAGGGAGATTTTTAATATTGGAGTTGGAAATTAAAGGCATTAGATATACAATCTGTAACATATATGATCCTAACCAAGTTGACCATAATTTTTGGTCCGCCCTACTCATAAAATTACATAGTTACATAGGATCAAACTTAATTATTGCAGGCGATCTTAACCTATTAGCAGACCCCGTCTTGGATAACTCTAACAATAGGATGCGAAACAGTAGAGGTGGAAAATTGAGGATTTTTCAGAGAGTATGTTCCCACCTGGGGGTGGTTGACTTATGGCGAGTTCAGAACCCTGATGTTCGCTCTTACACGTGTATTTCGCATGCTCAACGATCTTTCTCTCGTCTCGACTATTTTCTGGTTTCAGAAACCATGCTAGCTCAGAACTGGACCACCAGAATTGAAGACATAACTATTTCGGACCACGCTGTGATTGTATTGGGACTTAGTGCCGCAAGTAGGCAGCCTGGTAAGAATTATATCTCCTTCCCTAGATATCTGAGCAATAATATTAAATTCCAGAACCATCTTCGATTGAAGTGGGTTGAATATCTCAATAATAATAATAATTATATAAACAAAATCGAGACGTTTTGGGAGGCTTCTAAAGCCGTTCTACGCGGAGAGATTAAGTCTTATACATTTCACCTGTCAAAAAATAGTAGTTCAGGGGCCAGACAATTAGCTAACCGTGTTAAGAATACATATAGAACGTATCTCATTAGACGAACGAGAGACTGTTGGGATGCCTATGTCACAGCGAAGACACTCCGGGACTCATTCTTGAAACAGATCAGTGCCCAGGAAGAACTTAAAATGAAAGCAAGGTATGGAGGGTTTACGGGTAGATCAGCGAAGTTTCTAGCAAGGCTAGTTAAATCTTCACCTAGATACACAATTACCGCTATTAAACAAGGAACCTCTAGACATACAAACCATTCTGACATAGAAAAAGTTTTTTTTGACTTCTTCCAGGATTTATATACCCAAGATTAAAGTTCCTCGCATATCTACAGAAGCCAGAGAGGCTATCAATGCCCCTATTACGGAAGAGGAAATAATTTGGGCAATTAAAAACGCGAAGCCCAATAAAGCAGCTGGTCCAGATGCTCTCCCTATAGAGTATTACAAGATCCTCCAACCCCAGGTGTTACCTATCCTAGTCAAGCTGTTTAATTTTTATTTTTCCGAGAATACGAGCTGTTCTGCATCCTTTACGTCTGCAAATATCTCGCTGATCCTAAAAAAGGGGAAAGATCCTGAACTACCAAGTTCTTTCAGGCCTATCTCGGTTTTAAACACCGACTATAAGCTGCTCGCGTCTATCATAGCCCTTCGATTAAAACCGTACATGGGCGACCTAATCCACGAGAACCAATCCGGTTTCATGCATGGACGTAAGCCGACAAAGAATATAAGGAAATTGCTAATTCTGATTGAATCTTTTTGGAACATATATATAACTAAGGAATCTCATGGTAACATAAATAAGGCTATTTTGACAGTTGATGCGGAAAAGGCTTTCGATAGGGTCATTTGGGATCATTTGTTTTCCACGCTAGACGAATTCGGGTTCTCGGGTCCTTTCAACAATTATATTCGTTTAATTTATAGTAACCCCTCCTCTGCTGTAATTATCAATAACACCACTACTCAGCGTTTTAATCTGTTCAGAGGGACTAGACAGGGCTGCCCACTATCTCCCTTCTTGTTCAATCTTAGTATAGAACCCCTGGCCATTCAATTACGGCATGAACTTGAGGGGATCTCACTAGCGGGTGAGAAGCTGATTCTTCTTCTCTATGCGGATGATCTTCTTCTATTTTTATCTAACCTTGAAGTGTCATTACCTATCCTACAGAGTATCACTCAAGAGTTCGGAGAGATCTCAGGGTTTAAGATTAATACATCTAAATCTGAACTCATGTGGATAGATAAAAATCCGGCACTACAGGTGAACCACCCTTATAGGGAGGTCCTTCAGATTACATACCTGGGCTTACAATTATCTAGAAACCCGGAGGATTGGTATGGTTTAAACTACAGGACAGTAATGGACTCTTGCAAGAGTAAGCTGGATGAATGGACCAGGCTACCTATTTCATTATCGGCTCGGGTGACTTTGATTAAAGCAGTCATCTTCCCAAAGCTCCTCTATATTATGCAAAATATCCCATGGTTTCTACATAAGAAAGATATTACTATCTACAATAAGGCCTGTTCCAAATTCCTATGGAATGGCAAAAGACCGCGGATTGCCTCATACAGGCTTATGAATTCTAAGACATCAGCAGGTCTGGCACTCCCTGACATTCAGACATATAATCAGGTTATAATAGCCAGATTTGCACTTGATTGGCTAACTGGGAAGGAACAAATTACGTCTCTCACCTGGGAATCACAGCTTGTGGCACCATTCAATTTGAAAGCTCTCTTGCACTGTCCACTTACCTCCATTCCATCTAATGTATTCTATTTGAATACTTTGAAGAATGTCATTATCGCATGGCAAAGTTTATGTATAGAAACGGGGAATTCGCCGTATGTTTCACAATATCTACCTATAGTGGGTAACCCAGAATTTAGTCCTGGCCTCTCGAACCGGTTATTCTCAGTTTGGGAATCTAAAGGTCTCCAAACTCTATGTCAGTTGCGAGACGCGGGAGGACATACAGTATTATTCCAAGAAATTGTATCTCGGTTTGATATAGGGACACGTGATTTCTATGCCTACCTGCAAGTTAGACACTTTCTCCAAGAGATGCTCACGAAATATGGGAACGACTGGTCTTTGGGTGAGCTGCAGACTAGGATTGCAATGTACAGCAGGAATTTACGCAATCTCCCCTTTATATTTACTAGTAAATCAGAAAACATCCAAAGCACAAGTAGACGAGATGGTCGTTAAATGGGCAAATTTATTTCCGGATATAGATGAGCAGACTATTATAGAGAGTTTTAAAGTAACGCAACAGTCCTAGGTTCCGACATCTTGGAGAGAGTCACAGGTAAAAGTCGGGCTACAGAGATATCTTACGCCTGCTGTTTTAGCCAAATGGTATAAAACAAAGGCTTTATGCCCTAGATGCTCAACTACAGGCGCTGATTTATTCCACTGTTTATGGAGCTGCCCAAAGGCACGTCAATACTGGGGGAAAATCATATATTGGATGATGGCTGTTCTTAAGATGGACTATAAAATATCTCCGATTGAGATCTTTTTCTTGGTGAAATATCAGCACACAATTAAGAATTATAACTTGATAAATACCATTATATTGACTGCACGGAACCTTATTTTTAAGGCATGGAAAGCATCTGCTCTACCTACGATGGTACAATTTAAAAGGGCTTTGACTGATCAGTTCATAATAGAACAGACTAACATACCCTACCCACAAGATAAACACCTAGCAGTGTTTCTTAAGAAATGGGAGATATTTGTAAGATCTTTGCCCCTAATGCATCAAAAAAAATTAATTAAACCAATCATTAACTCAGAATATTTACAGTTGAACATTTTGGCAGGGCATTTCCCTGGTGAATGGGCAACAGACAGGGAGTGAGTGTTTGGGGGAGAGGTGGGGGTGGGGGGACGAGAGGAGGGTTTTTTCCTTTTCCCTTTTTTTTTTTTTTTTTTTTTTTTTTTTTTTTTTTTTGTTTTGTTTGGGTGTTTTTTTGTTTTGTTATTTTACGGTTTGGGTGGTTAGGTCACAATGTTTACCTGGTTCCGTATACAAAATAAGGGAGGCAGGTCTTATTGTACATTGGGTTGTGCTCACATAATGTGGGGAATGAAGGCGAGAAAAGAATTGAGTCGAAGAAAGTATGATGATCTTACTCAGTGCCATTTGATTATACTTTATGATTTTAGGTAAATTTGAATGTTCTCATTAATAGATAGCTGTAAGAGATTTTTTTCTTCTTTTTTGTTCTTTTAATTAAGTCACAGATAGTATTGACTCACTGGTTGGGTTCATCCTGATCGTATCTTACAGTCTACGGATTTGTGTATATTCACTGTTTTGCACTACCCTTAGTTTAAGAAAGAAGGTAATCTTTTTAATTATAAATGTTTATTCATATTTTAATATACAGTCATATGTGTTCAAGGATAAAGGGTTTTTCTTGTTTTTAGTTTTTATAAGCACGTCATTCACCGTTTCTCACATAGGATTCAAGATGATTAGATTTTTTTTATTTTTTTTTTTCTTCTTCTCTTTTGGTTTTTAAATGGTAATGTTTATGATGTACTATATTAACCTGAATATTATATATATGTTTTTGCTCTTCTGTTTTCTTCTCCCTCTTTTTATTCAGCTACTGTATGTGGTCAAAGTGTCTGTTTGTAATTATTTGTAAATCTCAATAAAAAAAGTTTGAAAAAAAAAAAAAAAAAAAAAAAAAAATGTTTATTCAACAAGGTTTTATTTTACAGCCCCTTGCATGCATTGCGCCTGTCACGGCCGCGGCGGCATTCTGGTTTGAGGCCCTGGAAGAGGCCATCCATACAGCTCCATTGACTGAAATTATTGACAAGTTTAGAACACTTAAGCTAGCTAACTCATTTGTTTCTAATGCCATTGTTCATTTGACTAAACTAACGGCTAAGAATTCTGGATTCGCCATCCAAGCGCGTAGGGCGCTATGGCTTAAATCCTGGTCAGCTGACGTGACTTCAAAGTCTAAATTACTCAAAATTCCTTTCAAGGGGCAGACCTTATTCGGGCCTGGTTTGAAGGAAATTATTGCTGACATTACTGGAGGTAAGGGTCACACCCTTCCTCAGGACAGGGCCAAAGCAAAGGCCAAACAGTCTAATTTTCGTGCCTTTCGAAATTTCAAGGCAGGTGCAGCATCAACTTCCTCCGCTTCAAAACAAGAGGGAACGTTTGCTCAATCTAAGCAGGCCTGGAAACCTAACCAGTCCTGGAACAAAGGCAAGCAGGCTAGAAAACCTGCTGCTGCCTCTAAGACAGCATGAAGGAACGGCCCCCTATCCGGCGACGGATCTAGTAGGGGGCAGACTTTCTCTCTTCGCCCAGGCGTGGGCAAGAGATGTTCAGTATCCCTGGGCGTTGGAGATCATATCTCAGGGATATCTTCTGGACTTCAAAGCTTCCCCTCCACAAGGGAGATTTCATCTTTCAAGGCTATCTGCAAATCAGATAAAGAAAGAGGCATTCCTACGCTGTGTGCAAGACCTCCTAGTTATGGGAGTGATCCATCCAGTTCCGCGGGCGGAACAAGGACAGAGTTTTTATTCGAATCGGTTTGTGGTTCCCAAAAAAGATGCAACCTTCAGACCAATTTTGGATCTAAAGATCTTAAACAAATTCCTCAGAGTTCCATCTTTCAAAATGGAAACTATTCGGACCATCCTGCCCATGATCCAAGAAGGTCAGTACATGACCACAGTGGACTTAAAGGATGCCTACCTTCACATACCGATTCACAAAGATCATCATCGGTTTCTAAGGTTTGCCTTTCTAGACAGGCATTACCAATTTGTAGCTCTTCCCTTCGGGTTGGCTACAGCCCGAGAATCTTTACAAAGGTTCTGGGCTCACTTCTGGCGGTTCTAAGACCGCGAGGCATAGCGGTGGCTCCGTATCTAGACGACATCATGATACAGGCGTCAAGCTTTCAAGTTGCCAAGTCTCATACAGAGATAGTTCTGGCATTTCTGAGGTCGCATGGGTGGAAAATGAACGAGGAAAAGAGTTCTCTATCCCCACTCACAAGAGTCTCCTTCTTAGGGACTCTTATAGATTCTGTAGAAATGAAAATTTACCTGACGGAGTCCAGGTTATAAAAACTTCTAAATGCTTGCCGTGTTCTTCACTCCATTCCGCGCCCTTCGGTAGCTCAGTGTATGGAGGTAATCGGCTTAATGGTAGCTGCAATGGACAAAGTGCCATTTGCGCGCCTTCATCTCAGACCGCTGCAATTATGCATGCTGAGTCAGTGGAATGGGGATTACACAGATTTGTCCCCTCTGCTAAATCTGGATCAAGAGATTCTCTTCTCTGGTGGTTGTCTCGGGTACACCTGTCCAAGGGTATGACCTTTCGCAGGCCAGATTGGACAATTGTAACAACAGATGCCAGCCTTCTAGGTTGGGGTGCAGTCTGGAATTCCCTGAAGGCACAGGGATCGTGGACTCAGGAGGAGAAACTCCTCCCAATAAATATTCTGGAGTTAAGAGCGATAATCAATGCTCTTCTGGCTTGGCCTCAGTTAGCAACACTGAGGTTCATCAGATTTCAGTCTGACAACATCACGACTGTGGCTTACATCAACCATCAAGGGGGAACCAGGAGTTCCCTAGCGATGTTAGAAGTCTCAAATATAATTCGCTGGGCAGAGTACCACTCTTGCCACCTGTCAGCAATCCATATCCCAGGCGTGGAGAACTGGGAGGCGGATTTTCTAAGTCGTCAGACTTTCCATCCGGGGGAGTGGGAACTTCATCCGGAGGTGTTTGCTCAGTTGATTCATCGTTGGAGCAAACCATAGTTGGATCATGGCGTCTCGCCAGAACGCCAAGCTTCCTTGTTACGGATCCAGGTCCAGGGACCCAGAAGCGACGCTGATAGATGCTCTAGCAGCGCCTTGGTTCTTCAACCTGGCTTATGTGTTTCCACCGTTTCCTCTGCTCCCTTGACTGATTGCCAAAATCAAACAGGAGAGAGCATCGGTGATTCTGATAGCACCTGCGTGGCCACGCAGGACTTGGTATGCAGACCTAGTGGACATGTCATCCTTTCCACCATGGACTCTGCCTCTAAGACAGGACCTTCTGATACAAGGTCCTTTCAATCATCCAAATCTAATTTCTCTGAGATTGAACGCTTGATTCTATCAAAGCATGGCTTCTCCGAGTCAGTCATTGATACTTTAATACAGGCACGAAAGCCTGTTACCAGGAAAATCTACCACAAGATATGGAGTAAATATCTTTATTGGTGTGAATCCAAGAATTACTCATGGAGTAAGGTTAGGATTCCTAGAATATTGTCTTTTCTCCAAGAGGGCTTGGACAAAGGATTATCAGATAGTTCCTTAAAGGGACAGATTTCTGCTCTGTCTATTCTTTTGCACAAGCGTCTGGCAGAGGTTCCAGACGTCCAGGCATTTTGCCAGGCTTTGGTTAGAATTAAGCCTGTGTTTAAACCTGTTGCTCCCCCGTGGAGCTTAAACTTGGTTCTTAAAATTCTTCAAGGAGTTCCGTTTGAACCCCTTCATTCCATTGATATTAAACTTTTATCTTGGAAAGTTCTGTTTTTGATGGCTATTTCCTCGGCTCGGAGAGTCTCTGAGCTATCTGCCTTACAATGTTATTCTCCTTATCTGATTTTTCATGCAGATAAGGTAGTCCTGCGTACCAAACCTGGGTTTTTACCTAAGGTGGTTTCTAACAAGAATATCAATCAAGAGATTGTTGTTCCATCATTGTGTCCTAATCCTTCTTCAAAGAAGGAATGTCTTTTACATAATCTGGACGTAGTCCGTGCCTTGAAGTTTTACTTACAAGCTACTAAATATTTTCGTCAAACATCTTCCCTGTTTGTTGTTTATTCTGGACAGAGGAGAGGTCAAAAAGCTTCGGCAACCTCTCTTTCCTTTTGGCTTCGGAGCATAATACGCCTAGCCTATGAGACTGCTGGACAGCAGCCCCCTGAAAGGATTACAGCTCATTCTACTAGAGCTGTGGCTTCCACCTGGGCCTTTAAAAATGAGGCCTCTGTTGAACAGATTTGCAAGGCCGCAAATTGGTCTTCGCTTCACACTTTTCCAAATTTTACAAATTTGATACTTTTGCTTCTTCGGAGGCTGTTTTTGGGAGAAAGGTTCTTCAGGCAGTGGTTCCTTCCGCTTAATCCTGCCTTGTCCCTCCCATCATCCGTGTACTTTAGCTTTGGTATTGGTATCCCATAAGTAATGGATGATCCGTGGACTGGATACACTTAAAAAGAGAAAACATAATTTATGCTTACCTGATAAATGTATTTCTCTTGTAGTGTATCCAGTCCAGGGCCCGCCCTGTCCTTTTAAGGCAGGTCTAAATTTTAATTAAACTTCAGTCACCACTGCACCCTATGGTTTCTCCTTTCTCTGTTTGTTTTCGGTCGAATGACTGGATATGACAGTTAGGGGAGGAGCTATATAGCAGCTCTGTTGTGGGTGATCCTCTTGCAACTTCCTGTTGGGAAGGAGAATATCCCATAAGTAATGGATGATCCGTGGACTGGATACACTACAAGAGAAATAAATGTATCAGGTAAGCATAAATGATGTTTTTTTTATTGTTTATAAAGATAGATAGATAATACCTTTACTACCCATTCCCCAGCTTTGCACAACCAACATAGTTATATTAACATACTTTATAACCTTTAAACCTCTAAACTTCTGTCTGTTTCTAAGTCCCTAAAGACAGCCCCATGATCACATGCTTTTGTATTTGCTTTTCACATCAGGGGAAGCTAGTTCATGTGAGCCATATAGATAACATTATGCTGACGCCTGTGGATTCTAACAACACAGCACTAATTGGCTTAAATGCAAGTCAATAGATAAAGTCATGTGATCAGGGGGCCGTCAGAAGTTATAAACAAGGTAATCACAGAGGTAAAAAGTATATTAATATAACCATATTTTCTGTGCAAAACTGGGAAATGGGTAATAAATGGATTATCTATATTTTAAAACAATAAAAAATTTTGAGTTGACTGTCCCTTTAACTACCATATAGTGCTCAGGACACATGCACGCTCTTGAGGATACCTAGGTATGCTCACAAAAAAAGGATACCAAATGAACAAAGTTAGTTTGATAACAGAAGTAAATTGGAAAATTGCTTCAAATTGTATGCTTTATCTGAATGGTAAATGTTTGCTTTTGGCTATCATGTCCCTTTAATAAGATAAGTAATATGCAACAGCTGTTAAGGACTGTTGAAAGGTGGTCATACCTACCTCTGATCCAGGACATATCTTGCAGCTGAATTTGATTGTCTACAGGCCACATTTTTGTCATTTCAGATTCTGTTAAATAAAAGGAAAATATAGGTGTTTAAAATCCTCTAGCAAATGCAGAAACATATTCACAATGCATAAGAAGCAGGAAATTTGACAATAAGCCCCATTCGTACGGCGTACGACCTGCTTATGTCTGAGTTGAATCTTAAAGAGTGCTTTGACATGCCTGAACTATTTTGTAACGACACAATTATGTTGCTTCTAATTTTATTCTTTAAAACATATCTTTTAACAGTAACTTTACATTTCCAGGGTTCAAATTAACTTTTCACACTGGCGAACCATCTGTATCCAATGAATGGAATCTTAATCTGAAGACAAAGTCGCTTTGTGGGAGCATCAATTAAATCAGCAGGGCACATCATATAAGGCATTACCGTACTCCAAAATTTCAATTCACGAATAAAACCCTTTTGTGTTTTGATTTAGGAAGGTTTTTTTTTTTTTGTTACTGTGTAATTGAGCTATTAAAAAAGGTAAAACCAGCATCTGTTTTCATTGATAATTTATAAATATCTCACCTATATTGGTAAGCGTATTTTTTAGTTAATATAGTCAATAAACATTGAATACAAAAAAAAAAAAATCACATGGATATAAAATATTCACATTTTCCTAATTTCGGTTTGGAGCTAATTCATTTTTCACGAAGAAACAAAATCATAGTCTTTCACGTACGCTCCCATGCTATTCCTAAACAGTCGCTATATGAGAGATATATGGGTATGGCACTCCTGACTGGCTTACCGGTTATACTCTGTTCAGGAGCCACAATGCATTGCAGCTCCTGAAAGTAACTTTAAAGAGACAGTCAAGTCCCAAAAAACTTTTATGTTTCAAATAGGGCATGTCATTTTAAACAACTTTCCAATTTACTTTTATCACCAATTTTGCTTTGTTCTCTTGGTGTTCTTAGTTGAAAGTTAAACCTAGGAAGGCTCATATGATAATTTTACAAAAGAACAAAAAAAAAACAATATATAAACTTGCTTAAATCACAATATAAGAAATAATAAAATACAAGAACAATTGTGATTGTGCACAAATAAGGATAAAAGTCCCAGATTATCACTGTGGTAATGCTCAGCAGGTGAAGCTCAGGGAAAAAAGAAGAAACACATATAGTGAAGTTCTGTGGTATGTGAAATTTACAGCAGAACCTAGAAAGGTACTCACATTGAGGCCCATTTATCGAATTCCGAAAGGAGCTTGAGGGCTCGTGTTTCTGGCGAGTCTTCAGACTCGCCAGAAACAGCACTTATGAAGCAGCGGTCGAAAGACCGCTGCTCCATAACCCTGTCCGCCTGCTTTGAGCAGGCGGACAGAGATCACCGGAATTCAACCCGATCGAGTACGATCGGGTTGATTGACACCTCCTTGCTGGCGGCCCATTGGCTGTGAGTCTGCAGGGGGCGGCGTTGCACCAGCAGCTCTTGTGAGCTGCTGGTACAATGCTGAATACGGAGAGCGTATTACTCTCCGCATTCAGCGATGTCTGTCGGACCTGATCCGCACTGTCGGATCAGGTCCAACAGACATTTGATAAATAGGCCTCATTGTCTAGAACTTCAAAATCAAGCTCTAGATATATAGGCACAGGAAGCTCCTAATAGGAGGCAAGGCAAAGAAGGATGTTCCAGCTCCAAAAGATGAATCAGAAGTGGTTAAAAAGTATAAAAAAATTTTTAAAAACAAGTCACAAGGCATATACAATGAGACTCTCCCAATCATAGACTACTACAAGCAAAATACTGTGTGTATCACAATGTCCAATGATTGCTCTGTTACAGGATCAGGTAAACAGGCAGAAGGAGTGCGCTGGTACAGGGTCAGGTAAACAGGCAGCAGGAGTGCGCTGGTACAGGATCAGGTAAACAGGCAGCAGGAGTGCGCTGGTACAGGATCAGGTAAACAGGCAGCAGGAGTGCGCTGGTACAGGATCAGGTAAACAGGCAGCAGGAGTGCGCTGTTACAGGATCAGGTAACTAGAAATCAGGAGTGCACTGGTACAGAATCAGGTAAACAGGATGCAGGAGTGCGCTGTTACAGGATCAGGTGAATAGGCAGCTGGAGTGCACTGTTACAGGATCAGGTAAACAGGCAGCAGGAGTGTGCTGTTACAGGATCAGGTGAATAGGCAGCAAGAGTGTGCTGTTACAGGATCAGGTGAATAGGCAGCTGGAGTGCACTGTTACAGGATCAGGTAAACAGGCAGCAGGAGTGCGCCGTTACAGGATCAGGTAAACAGGCAGCAGGAGTGCGCTGGTACAGGATCAGGTAAACAGGCAGCAGGAGTGCGCTGTTACAGGATCAGGTAACTAGAAATCAGGAGTGCACTGGTACAGAATCAGGTAAACAGGATGCAGGAGTGCGCTGTTACAGGATCAGGTGAATAGGCAGCTGGAGTGCACTGTTACAGGATCAGGTAAACAGGCAGCAGGAGTGTGCTGTTACAGGATCAGGTGAATAGGCAGCAAGAGTGTGCTGTTACAGGATCAGGTGAATAGGCAGCTGGAGTGCACTGTTACAGGATCAGGTAAACAGGCAGCAGGAGTGCGCCGTTACAGGATCAGGTAAACAGGCAGCAGGAGTGCGCCGTTACAGGATCAGGTAAACAGGCAGCAGGAGTGCGCCGTTACAGGATCAGGTAAACAGGCAGCGGGAGTGCGCTGTTACAGGATCATGTAAACAGGCAGCGGGAGTGCGCTGTTACAGGATCATGTAAACAGGCAGCGGGAGTGCGCTGTTACAGGATCAGGTAAACAGGCAGCAGGAGTGCGCTGTTACAGGATCAGGTAAACAGGCAGCGGGAGTGCGCTGTTACAGGATCATGTAAACAGGCAGCAGGAGTGCACTGTTACAGGATCAGGTAAATAGGCAGCAGGAGTGCGCTGTTACAGGATCAGGTAAATAGGCAGCAAGAGTGCGCTGTAACAGGATCATGTAAACAGGCAGCAGGAGTGCGCTGTTACAGGATCATGTAAACAGGCAGCAGGAGTGCGCTGTTACAGGATCAGGTAAACAGGCAGCAGGAGTGCGCTGTAACAGGATCATGTAAACAGGCAGCAGGAGTGCGCTGTTACAGGATCAGGTAAACAGGCAGCGGGAGTGCGCTGTTACAGGATCAGGTAAACAGGCAACGGGAGTGCGCTGTAACAGGATCATGTAAACAGGCAGCAGGAGTGCGCTGTTACAGGATCAGGTAAACAGGCAGCAGGAGTGCGCTGTAACAGGATCAGGTAAATAGGCAGCAAGAGTGCGCTGTAACAGGATCATGTAAACAGGCAGCAGGAGTGCGCTGTTACAGGATCAGGTAAACAGGCAGCAGGAGTGCGCTGTTACAGGATCAGGTAAACAGGCAGCAGGAGTGCGCTGTAACAGGATCATGTAAACAGGCAGCAGGAGTGCGCTGTTACAGGATCAGGTAAACAGGCAGCGGGAGTGCGCTGTTACAGGATCAGGTAAACAGGCAACGGGAGTGCGCTGTTACAGGATCAGGTAAACAGGCAGCGGGAGTGCGCTGTTACAGGATCATGTAAACAGGCAGCAGGAGTGCGCTGTTACAGGATCATGTAAACAGGCAGCAGGAGTGCGCTGTTACAGGATCAGGTAAACAGGCAGCAGGAGTGCGCTGTTACAGGATCATGTAAACAGGCAGCAGGAGTGCGCTGTTACAGGATCAGGTAAACAGGCAGCGGGAGTGCGCTGTTACAGGATCAGGTAAACAGGCAGCGGGAGTGCGCTGTTACAGGATCAGGTAAACAGGCAGCAGGAGTGCGCTGTTACAGGATCAGGTAAACAGGCAGCGGGAGTGCGCTGTTACAGGATCAGGTAAACAGGCAGCAGGAGTGCGCTGTTACAGGATCATGTAAACAGGCAGCAGGAGTGCGCTGTTACAGGATCAGGTAAACAGGCAGCGGGAGTGCGCTGTTACAGGATCAGGTAAACAGGCAGCGGGAGTGCGCTGTTACAGGATCAGGTAAACAGGCAGCGGGAGTGCGCTGTTACAGGATCAGGTAAACAGGCAGCGGGAGTGCGCTGTTACTGAGTGTAGAAAAGCCTTGCAGGGATTTAAAAAAAAAAACATGCTTCAGTGATGGGTGGCTGTCGGATCAGGTACATTACTGGAAGTTAAAATTAAATATATGGGTCTATTTTCCTTAATGAACTGGTTTAAACAAAAAAAAAAAAAAAAAACAACAACAAAAAAAAGAATATGGAGGACACCGGAGCAGCTGCAAAAGCAGCAATAGTATTATATTTATGCACTTAGCAGCATAACAAAAAAAAAAAAAAAAAAAAAAGGTCTAGCGCCCCTTTAACTTATGTTCTGTGGTTACTTTTCTTCCTCAAACAGCACAAATCCCTGTATATTTTAGATCTGTGCTGTATATCCCAAAGCTTGTATTCAAGGCAGACACACAAATAGTAAAGCATGGATGTTTTGATGCTAATTGGAGTTGCTGCAAAACATCTTAAAGTCCTCCTGTAAATACCAGAGGCATTTTCTTTGACCTCTAAAACACAGCTGTTTGGTCAAGTCAGTGCAGTTTGTATAAAGACATCTCTTTAATGCAAGTAAAGCTACATTCATGCGATGAGGCAGGGCTTTTTTTTTTTTCACTGCATTTTTAATTTTTGGCTTTTTTTTTCTTACAGTTTAGCTCTGTCCAATGAGTCACATCTAGGAATTCTCTGTATACAGGTTACATGTTTTTTTTTAGTTTACTGTCATTAGAAGGCCAGGCATGTTGTTTTTGTACCTAGATGTCTTTATAAAGTAAATTAACCTTCTTGTTAAAGGGACATTTTAGTACAAGAATTACATACTGTTAATTCAGTAGAGTGTGATTTTTAGCACCTGCAATATTATGTGTTTCATCCTGCAAAGAGGTTATTAAATACAAAGCTAAAGTACCTCTTGGGAGCCACATAGAACTGCTAGTCCTTAGCAGACATGGCCACTGAGCCAATCAGCAGCAGCAGTAGATGCACAACCCAGCTGTACGACTGCCTATGCTTATTGGCTCAGTAGTTGTGTCCTCTGGACCAGCAGTTTTCTGTGGCTCCTAAAAAGAACTTTAACTATTTGTTTAATCTATTTGAGAGGTTAGACACATAACCTTGCAGGGTTGCTAATGGTAAAATTACACTCTAATGAATTAAAGCATGTAATGAAATATATATTATAGGTGAATTGAATAAATTGATAAAGATACTCTACATATTTAAGTGGGCTTTACAGACCAGACCTGAATTTACAGACCAGTAGTTTTGTATCATATCCATGATTAGCCTTGTTGTATGCAGACTCAAGCCTAGATTGGCTCCATAAAGTAAGGCAAATAGTGGGTGGAGTTTAGCTAATAAAAACAATTGCAGCAAATAAGATGTTATAATTTGTTTTATAATAGTTTATACTTGACTGATATGTCATTCTATAGGAACACAACATAAATGCCTTGTATTTTCAAGGTGCTTGCTACCCCTTTACAACAGCAATGTACCCCTGTACGTGGGCTATTGCAAGGGCTTCCAGCACCGACAGAGGCAAGACCGTGCTATTTCGTCATGTCTCACTGTTTGATGTATTCAGAAATAGTGCAACCTCACCACTGTCAGAGAGACCCGCAGCTCTACAGTCCCGGAAGCAATATATGCACATTCATGGCAAGCAAATAAATTGGGCTATGTAAAAAGGCCCCCAAAAATACGATAGGCAAAGAAGATATGTTAAATGTGAAAAAAAAATCACAATCATGTCAGAAGTTTAGCATTGCACCCCCCAAACAAGCCAACAAACCTAGGTATAGGTGGTATCACTGTACTCAGGAGATGTTGCTGAACACATATCGGGGTCTTCTTTGGCAGTAACACATAACAGGAGCTGAGAATTCATGCCTAAAATACACTGTGTGTGAAAAATGACACAAAAAAATGACTACCCAAAAGTTTGACAAAGACTGGTTGTTGAATTAGTGCATGGAAAGTATTAAAATACCAACATTTCAAATACCCTAGGGTGTCTGCTTTTCTAAACTATATGGTTTGATGGGGTAAATTACATTGGCCGGCTTCAAAAATGTCCCAAATAGGACATGGGTGCATGAAAACAGATGTGAAAATTCCAAGTTGGAAAACTGGAACACGCGCCCCCTAACAATAAGGCATTTTAGCCCCAGAGAACCAGACACACCTATATATGGGTGGTATCACTGTATTCAGGAGATGTTGCTGAACACATATTGAGGTGTTCTTTGGCAGTAACCCTTAACATTCTCAGTAAGAATTTTCTTAAATTCCTATGTGTGTCAAAAAATCACCACTTTTTTGTTTCAAACTTTGGCATAGATTGGTGGTAAAATTGTTGCATGAAAAGAGTCAAAATACCCCAAGTTTAATAATTTAGGTTGTCTTCTTTAATAAAATATATATGTGAAGGGTTATTCAGGGATTCCTGACAAATATCAGTGTTACAATGTAACTATCGCTAATTTTGAATAGCAAAGTGCTACTTGTACTTATTGCCCTATAACTTGCAAAAAAAAAGCAAAGAACATGTTAACATTGGGTATTTCTAAACTCAGAACAAAATGTAGAAACTATTTTGCATGGGTGTTTTTTTGTGATTGTAGATGTGTAACAAATTTTGGTGGTCAAAGTTAGAAAAAGTGTGTTTTTTTCCATTTTTTCATCATATTTTATAATTTTTTTATAGTAAATTATAAGATATGATGAAAATAATGTTATCTTTAGAAAGTCCATTTAATGGAGAGAAAAACAGTATATAATATGTGTGGGTACAGTAAATGAGTAAGAGGAAAGTTACAGCTAAACACAAACACTGCAGAAATGTAAAAATAGCCCTGGTCCCAAACGGTAAGAAAACTGAAAAGTGCTGTGGTCACTAAGGGGTTAATCATTTTTATATTATGTCTTTTGTCGTGGCCAATTATATAAATAATTGCGCTGATCAAGATAATATAGATTTGTGAATTATCAGTTTAGAGGTGGTTCTGAAACAAACAAACAAAAAAAAGCTTACTTATGAGCATGAAACGAGTAAAGGGCAAACCACTGAATACTGGGGTACTATAACAGTCGCAGTGGTACCAGTAAGTTGTAGATGAAGTGACAAGACTCCACTATAGATCTTTGTCACCAAGGCGATTTGACCACGCTCAGATTGATTCATTTTATAATTCTTTAAAGACAAAAAACAAGTTTAATATTTTTTTAAATGAAAATTCATTTTTTTTATGCATTTAAAATGAATTATTTTTTTTTCTGCTGCTATAATTGTTCCTTAAATGATACACAATTTGGTGACCGTAATAAGTCAATTCATGGTACTTCACTATGAATAATAACCCTGGGCTAATTAAACACCTTATTTAACTGCCCCTAAGTATTGGTGAAAAATGTAATTAACACTTAAAGACTTTATTTTTTGCATGCTATTCATTAATTAGCAACATATTATACTGCATGAAATTGGACTATATTTTATATCTTTTTATGCATTACTCCAGAATAAATGTAATTTTTCCTGAGGTCTTAACTATGGATCTCAAGGGAATAAAATATCTATTGCGTGTCTGATTAATGTAATTAAAGTGCTACACCAAATTTTAAAATGACAGGATCAATAAAGCCATCCCTAATGGATCTTAAACACCTACAGTACATTAAATATGTAGCGAACAAGATGAAAAAACTAAACTTGTTCTTTGCACTTAGTCTTGAAACTGCTCCTTAGAATTGTAACAGTTGACTAACTTCTCAAATGAAAGGTGAAATAGTTTATTAAAGATTCTTACAAGTGCACATTTCTTTTCCTTGAATGTGAAAAAGTACCTAATGCAGCAGAAATTATGATACCGAAGTGACAAAATAATGTTAGTGCTCAGAAACACATAGGTCTATGCAGTTGCTTGTAACAATATGAATTTTGCTGTTCCATTAGCACATTATAGAAGAGCATAAAGATATTTTTTTTTACATTAAAATATATACAGACTAAAACATATGGCTGGACAAAAAAATAGTTCTGTATAAATCTAAACTTCTTTCAGACAAAACAAAGCTGAATTACCCTTATGTCTTACTATATAGATAACGTATGTTAAAGGGACAGTTTGCTGTACATTTTATCCCCATACATGTGTCCCCAATGATCCATTGTACAAGCTGAAGTGTATTCATTTGTTTACAAATAGCTTCTTTTGTAATTTGAAAAGAAAAAAAAACCTTTTGCCTTTTGAAACTGCCACCTTTGCTGAAAAAGTCAGTACTGCAGTATTGGCTATGTAAACAAAAAGCAGCAGATGAAATCACACTCCCAATCGGGGGTCGGGAGTAGGGTTGCCACCTCAGCCATGTTTTCCTGAACACTTATGAGTTACACATGCTGCAGGTTAAAGGGCCACTAAACCCAAAATCTTTCTTTCATGATTCAGATAGAGAATAGAAATTTAAACAACATTACAATTTACTTCCATTATTTATTTTGCTTCACTTTTAAATATCCTTAGTTGAAGAAAAAGCAATGCACTTGGTGAGCCAATCATACAAGGCTTCTATGTGCAGCAACCAATCAGCAGCTAGTGAGCATATCTAGATATGCTTTTCATCAAAGAATATCAAGAGAATAAAACAAATTAGATAATATAAGTATATTAGAAAGATGTTTAAAATTGCATTTTCTTTCTAAATCATAAAAGAAAAAATGTGGGTGGGATGTCCCTTTAAGCAGGGAGGAACCTATATTGTGCCTCTGGACATCACATGAATAGTGCTGATAGACAGCACAATTCCTGTTCCTCCCTGCACACCCTGCAGCATGTGTAACTCATAAGTGTCCAGGAAAACATGGCCGAGGTGGCAACCCTAGTCGGGAGGGGGGGTGGAAGAGATGTACTCTAATGTTAATTTTTCAATTTATCCCTCTAAGTATTGGATTTGGTGAATACAGACAGAGATAAGAGAAGTATTAAGATCTCTGCTCACCCTACAAACAAAGCCCATTTGGATGGGATGTGGTATAAATTAGCAAAATCAGCTATTTCATATACAAAAATAAACCAAACTTCTCAATTGCCCCTACATTTAATACAAATGCTTAGGTAGAACAAGTCATCGGAAACACATTAAAGGGATACAAATCTTACAGTACACTGTCATTTTAAATACTAATGGCTTCCTTAATCAAGCTGCATATGCAGCTGCTACATATCTGTCACTAATTGACAGCAGAGATTATCAGATAAAAAACTGCAAAACAATGGAACTTTTGCTAACAAAGATACAAACTGTATATTTATGTTTTAAACTAGTTGTATTGCCTCTTCTGTCGTTGTGTGATAATGTCTGCTATTGGATATAATGCACTGCACAGAGATTTTCTGTGGAGAACACTGTTCTGTACAAAGCTGAGCTATAAACTGTGGCTCTGTCCACTACTATGGTGCTGAAGATTGTTGAGTGGGTCTCTTTTGGTTCTTTTTAAGGTTCACAACTGTCCAAGCAAAATAGAGACATGGTATGAAAAAAGCAAGTTCTTAAATATTCTCTCCAGTGTTTGTTCCATACTATGTGCAAAAAACATTAACAGGTCAGTCACTTGTAAAAAAAAAATACAAATTATGCTTTCATATCCTGCAGTTATTGCAACCTACATGACTATCCCTTTACTATTTATTTTAATGACACCTTTAATTGTGCTTGTAGATTATACAAGAAGATAACTTTTGTCAGTACCAGATTTGATCAGTTAAAGGGACACTCAAGTCAAAATGAAACTTTCATGATTCAGATAGAGCAGCCATTTTTAAACAACTTTCCAATTTACTTGTAACAAAATGTGCACAGTCTGTCTATTTAGTTACTTTTGAGTCACCAGCTCCTACTGAGCATGTGCAAGAATTCACATAATATACGTATGTGCATTTGTGATTGGCTGATGGCTGTCACATGGTACGTGTGTGCATTTGTGATTGACTAATGGCTGTCACATGATACAAGGAGAGTGGAAATAGACATAACTTTTAAATTTGTCAGGAAAAAATCTACTACTCATTGGAAGTTCAGACTAAGTGCTATTGCATTGTCTTGTTATCTTGCGTTTGTTCATTATGCAAATCTCCTGTATTTACTGGTCCTTAACCAAACTCAATAGAAAATTGGTGCTCTCCTCAAGTTTTCAACCTGTTCTAGTTTAATAAAAGGTCCTGAGTACAGTGTAAAGATTTTTTTCTAGCTGTGCTACATGTAACGCGTGATGGAAGTGGGATGCACAGAACTTAATTTTTGCATTCCTATTAATAAAGCACTTAGACGTCAGTATTCTTTTTATATTTCAGAAAGTCATTAATGACAATGTTGTGTACATTATAAATGAGTGTGTGTGTTTATATAATGACAAAATGTGGACCTTAGTTGCACTGTGCTTTAGATGGATAAAGTTGTACCTTTACTGACAAGAACCAATTGACAGCATTTCTAATGAAATGTTTGTGCAATGCCGCCCCCTGCAGATTTGCGGCCAATCGGCCGATAGCAAGGAGTGTCACTCATCCCGATCATATCTGGTCAGGGTGATTGCTGTTCGCCCGCCTCAGAGGTGGCAGAGGAGTTAAGGAACGGCGAACTTACAATCGCTGCTTGTTAACTTTTGTTTCGGAAACAGGTGCACCGGCAGCTAAGTAAATTGGCCCCTTAGGGTTAGCTGTACAAATTCTGAAGATCTGGTATTTTAAGGCTGGACTGTTACCGATGGAAAGTATGAGACTAATATGCTATATGTAAACTCTACTTTGTGAAAGGCAGAACGGTCTAAAGGAAGCTGCACCATGATTGGGTACCATCCCATAGAGCAAGCTACTATAGCAATGTTGCTCCCACTTTGGCAGTTTTCTACTCCTGTTTTGTGCGTCTACACACACAGGTTTACTAGTCAGGGGTTAAAAGCTACTAGCCCAGAGGGAAAAAGTTAATGGTCCACATAAAGGGACAGTCAAGTCAAAATTAAACTTTCATTATTCAGATAGGACATGCATTTTTAAACAACTCTCCATTTTACTTTTATCATCAAATTTGCTTTGTACTCTTGGTATTCTTTGTTGAAAGCTAAACCTAGGTAGGCTCATAAACTGATTTCTAAGCCTATGAAGCTGCCTCTTATCTCAGTGCATTTTGACAGTTTCTCACAGTTAGACAGTGCTAGTTCATGTGTGCCATATAGATAACACTGTGCTCATTCCCGTGGGGTTATTTATGAGTCAGCACTGACTGGCTAAAATTAAAGTGTGTCAAAAGAACTGAAATAAGGGGCAGTCTGCAGAGGATTAGATACAAGGTAATCACATACGTATATTCTGTGAATTCTTGCACATGCTCAGTAGGAGCTGGTGACTCAAAAAGTGTAACTATAAAAACACTGTGCACATTTTGTTAATGGAAGTAAATTACAAAGTTGTTTAAAATTGCTGCTCTATCTGAATCGTGAAAGTTTAATTTTGACTTGAGTGTCCCTTTAATTTTGACTCATGTCCCTTTAAAGTTTCTGCAAAGCAATGCTTGTTTCTGTGTGGTACCTGCACAATATTTAACCTTTTAATGCCGTTATGCCGTTGTATTCCGTCACAACGGCACTGGGCTTTAAAGCCATTATGACGGAATACAACGTCATCACAAACGGCTGTCCTGAAGCCTACTAGGCTTGCAGGATTTGATCGCGGTCTGGAGGGCGTTCCTAGAATCTTAGGGACACCCCCCAGACCCGATCCCATAATTGAATTCTCGCGATCTTTTGTACGATCGTGTGATTTCAATTTGTCTACATCGGAACGTTGTTCCGATGTAGACTTTTTAGCCCAGTCATGAAAGGGTTAATGAAAATGTTTTCAAAAGAAAAACAAAGTATAACACCATTAGCAAAGCTTCTCTACATGTAAGCATCCGTGAGTATAGATACCCCTGCTACTTCCAGCTGCCCAGTGTTAAAGGGACACTGAACCCAAATTTTTTCTTTTGTGATTCAGATAGAGCATGACATTTTAAGCAACTTTCTAATTTACTCCTATTATCAAATTTTCTTCACTCTCTTGGTATCTTTATTTGAAATGAAAGAATGTAAGTTTAGATGCCGGACCATTTTTGCTGAACAACCTGGGTTGTCCTTGCTGATTAGTGGATAAATTCATCCACCAATAAAAAAGTGCTGTCCAGGGTTCTAAACAAAAAAAAGCTTAGATGCCTTCTTTTTCAAATAAAGATAGCAAGAGAATGAAGAAAATGTGATAATAGGAGTAAATTAGAAAGTTGTTTAAAATTGCATGCTCTATCTGAATCACAAAAAAAAAAAAAAAAAAAAAAAAAAAAAAATTGGGTTCAGTGTCCCTTTAACCCCTTAATGACCAAGGACGTACGCCATACGTCCTAAAAAAAAAGACAGTTAATGATCGAGGACGTGTGGCGTACGTCCTTCGTCTGGAAAGCAGCTGGAAGCGATCCTGCTCGCTTCCAGCTGCTTTCCGGTTATTGCAGTGATGCCTCGATATGGAGGCATCCTGCAATAACCCCCCTTGGCCATTCGATGCAGAGAGAGCCACTCTGTGGCCCTCTCTGCACCGGACATCGGTGGCCGGTATCGTTGGTGGGTGGGAGCAAGTCTGGGAGGCGGGTGGGCGCCCATCGATGTGCCGAGTGGAGGGAAGGGGGGCGGGATCGGGGGCGGAATAGGCGGGAGCGCGCACAGGAGCGCGCGAATGCACGGGGGGCGGCGGGCGCGGGACGGAACCGCTACACTACAGAAAAATAAAATTGTTAAAAGTTAAAAAAAATATATTTTTAAATTTAGAAATAAACATCTAAGGGATCAGGAAGGGGTGGGGGGTTGGTCTTGGGGGGGGGGGGAGCTACACTACAGAAAAGGGCATTTTTTTTTTTAAAAAAAGGCACATTTGTTGCTAAACTGGGTACTGGCAGACAGCTGCCAGTACCCAAGATGGCGCCCATTAAGGCAGAGGGGGGAGGGTTAGAGAGCTGTTTGGTGGGGGATCAGTGAGGTTGGGGACTAAGGGGGGATCCTACACAGCAGCATATGTAGATATGCCAAAAAAAATAATAAAAAAATAGACCAAATATAGCTTTTATTTTAGTACTGGCAGAGTTTCTGCCAGTACTTAAGATGGCGGGGACAATTGTGGGGTGGGGGAGGGAAGAGAGCGAGAGCTGTTTGGGAGGGATCAGGGGGTCTCATGTTTCAGGTGGGAGGCTGAGCTCTACACTAAAGCTAAAATTAACCCTGCAAGCTACATAATTAACCCCTTCACTGCTAGCCATAATACACGTGTGAAATGCAGCGGCATTTGGCGGCCTTCTTATTACCAAAAAGCAACGCCAAAGCCATATATTTCTGCTATTTCTGAACAAAGGGGATCCCAGAGAAGCATTTACAACCATTTGTGCCATAATTGCACAAGCTGTTTGTAAATGATTTCAGTGAGAAACCTAAAATTTTGAAAAATTTAACGTTTTTTTTAATTTGATCGCATTTGGCGGTGAAATGCTGGCATGAAATATACCAAAATTGGCCTAGATCAATACTTGGGGTTGTCTACTACACTAAAGCTAAAAGTATCCCTAAAAGCTCCCTACATGCTCCATAATTAACCCCTTCACTGCTGGGCATAATACACGTGTAGTGCGCAGTGGCATTTAGCAGCCTTCTAATTACTAAAAAGCAACGCTAAAGCCATATATGTCTGCTATTTCTGAACAAAGGGGATCCCAGAGAAGCATTTACAACCATTTAAGCCATAATTGCACAAGCTGTTTGTAAATAATTTCAGTGAGAAACCAAAAGTTTGTGAAAAAATTAGTAAAAAAGTGAACAATTTTTTGTATTTAATCGCATTTGGCGGTGAAATGGTGGCATAAAATATACCAAAATGGGCCTAGATGAATACTTTGGGATGTCTACTAAAAAAAAATATATACATGTCAATGGATATTCAGAGATTGATATTAGTGTTCTAATGTAACTAGCGCTAATTTTGAAAAATAATGGTTTGGAAATAGCAAAGTGCTATTTGTATTTATGGCCCTATAACTTACAAAAAAAGCAAAGAACATGTAAACATTGGGTATTTCTAAACTCAGGACAAAATTTAGAAACTATTTAGCATGGGTGTTTTTTGGTGGTTGTAGATGTGTAACAGATTTTAGGGGTCAAAGTTAGAAAAAGTGTGTTTTTTTTTCAATTTTTTCCTCATATTTTATAATTTTTTTATAGTAAATTATAAGATATGATGAAAATAATGGTATCTTTAGAAAGTCCATTTAATGACGAGAAAAACAGTATATAACATGTGTGGGTACAGTAAATGAGTAAGAGGAAAATTACAGCTAAACACAAACACAGCAGAAATGTAAAAATAGCCTTGGTCCCAAATGGACAGAAAATGGAATAGTGCTGTGGTCATTAAGGGGTTAAGTGATCAATAATAAACCACTGCTGACAAACATGCCGTGTTATGTGCAATGATCAAGTGTAAGGTAAACGATTTTAAGCTGATTTTTGGGACAACCAAATTAACATAAGATTTAGCTCAGGACATAAATAATGCAGGGTATGTAAGCTCTTGTTTAACAAAAAAGGCCTGCACTTACATTTTAAAGTTCGTTAAAGGGACAGTTAAACACAAAAATTGTTATTCAGAAAGATAGACAACACCTTTACTAATCATTCCCCAGCTTTGCACCAACATTGTTATATTAGCTTTATAACCTTTAAACCTCTAAATTTCTGCCTGTTTCTAAGCCTCTACAGACAGCCTCTTAGATGCTTTTTTATTTGCTTTTCACAACAGGAGACTGCTAGTTCATGTGAGCCATATAGATAACATTGTGCTCACGCCCGTGGGTTGTACACAACACAGCACTAATTGGCTAAAATGCAAGTCAATAGATAATAAATAGTCACAGTCATGTGATCAGGAGGCTGTCAGAAGAGGATATAAGGTAATCACAGAGGTAAAAAGTGTATAAATATAACTGTGTCTTCTGTGCAAAACTGGGGAATGGGTAATAAAGGTTTATCTATCTTTTAAAACAATAACATTTTTTTTGAGTTGACTGTCCCTTTAAACATAAAAAAATATTAATATAATGATGCATTCAAATCAAAGATTAGACTGGGGGGAATAATATGTAAAAGTATTTTTTAAAAGGTTTATTTGCTGTTTAATAGTAAATGAAACCCACAAATTCATTTTGTGATTTAGACAGAGAATACAATTTTAAAAAAAGCTTCCAATTTACTTCTTATATTAAATTTGCTTCATTCTCATGGTATTCTTTGTTGAAGAGATTACTAGGTTGGTGTTTGGATGACTTCAAGACAGGAAATAGTGCTGCCATCTAGTGCTCTTGCAAATGGATAACATTAGCACTACAAGACAGGAAATAGTGCTGCCATCTAGTGCCCTTGCTAATGTATAACATTAGCACTACATGACAGGAAATAGTGCTGCCATCTAGTGCTCTTGCAAATGGATAACATTAGCACTACATGTCAGGAAATAGTGCTGCCATCTAGTGCTCTTGCTAATGTATAACATTAGCACTACATGACAGGAAATAGTGCTGCCATCTAGTGCTCTTGCTAATGTATAACATTAGCACTACATGACAGGAAATAGTGCTGCCATCTAGTGCTCTTGCTAATGTATAACATTAGCACTACATGACAGGAAATAGTACTGCCATCTAGTGCTCTTGCAAATGTATAACATTAGCACTACAAGACAGGAAATAGTGCTGTCATCTAGTGCTCTTGCTAATGTATAACATTAGCACTACAAGGCAGGAAATAGTGCTGCCATCTAGTACTCCTGCAAATGGATACCATTAGCACTACAAGACAGGAAATAGTGCTGCCATATAGTGCTCTTGCTAATGTATAACATTAGCACTACATGACAGGAAATAGTGCTGCCATCTAGTGCTCTTGTTAATGTATAACATTAGCACTGCATGACAGGAAATAGTGCTGCCATCTAGTGCTCTTGTTAATGTATAACATTAGCACTACAAGACAGGAAATAGTGCTGCCATCTAGTACTCTTGCAAATGGATAACATTAGCACTACAAGACAGGAAATAGTGCTGCCATCTAGTGCTCTTGCTAATGTATAACATTAGCACTACAAGATAGGAAATAGTGCTGCCATCTAGTGCTCTTGCAAATGTATAACATTAGCACTACAAGACAGGAAACAGTGCTGCCATCTAGTGCTCTTGTTAATGTATAACATTAGCACTACATGACAGGAATAGTGCTGCCATCTAGTGCTCTTGCAAATGGATAACATTAGCACTACAAGACAGGAAATAGTGCTGCCATCTAGTGATCTTGCAAATGTATAACATTAGCACTACATGACAGGAAATACTGCTGCCATCTAGTGCTCTTGCTAATGTATAACATTAGCACTACATGACAGGAAATAGTGCTGCCATCTAGTGCTCTTGTTAATGTATAACATTAGCACTACAAGACAGGAAATAGTGCTGCCATCTAGTACTCTTGCAAATGGATAACATTAGCACTACATGACAGGAATAGTGCTGCCATCTAGTGCTCTTGCAAATGGATAACATTAGCACTACAAGACAGGAAATAGTGCTGCCATCTAGTGATCTTGCAAATGTATAACATTAGCACTACATGACAGGAAATACTGCTGCCATCTAGTGCTCTTGCTAATGTATAACATTAGCACTACATGACAGGAAATAGTGCTGCCATCTAGTGCTCTTGCAAATGGATAACATTAGCACTACATGACAGGAAATACTGCTGCCATCTAGTGCTCTTGCTAATGTATAACATTAGTACTACATGACAGGAAATTGTGCTGCCATCTAGTGCTCTTGTTAATGTATAACATTAGCACTACATGACAGGAAATAGTGCTGCCATCTAGTGCTCTTGCCAATGTATAACATTAGCACTACATGACAGGAAATAGTGCTGCCATCTAGTGCTCTTGCTAATGTATAACATTAGCACTACATGACAGGAAATAGTACTGCCATCTAGTGCTCTTGAAAATGTATAACATTAGCACTACAAGACAGGAAATAGTGCTGTCATCTAGTGCTCTTGCTAATGTATAACATTAGCACTACAAGGCAGGAAATAGTGCTGCCATCTAGTACTCTTGCAAATGGATACCATTAGCACTACAAGACAGGAAATAGTGCTGCCATCTAGTGCTCTTGCTAATGTATAACATTAGCACTACATGACAGGAAATAGTGCTGCCATCTAGTGCTCTTGTTAATGTATAACATTAGCACTACATGACAGGAAATAGTGCTGCCATCTAGTGCTCTTGTTAATGTATAACATTAGCACTACAAGACAGGAAATAGTGCTGCCATCTAGTACTCTTGCAAATGGATAACATTAGCACTACAAGACAGGAAATAGTGCTGCCATCTAGTGCTCTTGCTAATGTATAACATTAGCACTACAAGACAGGAAATAGTGCTGCCATCTAGTGCTCTTGCTAATGTATAACATTAGCACTACAAGAATGGAAATAGTGCTGCCATCTAGTGCTCTTGCAAATGTATAACATTAGCACTACAAGACAGGAAACAGTGCTGCCATCTAGTGCTCTTGTTAATGTATAACATTAGCACTACATGACAGGAATAGTGCTGCCATCTAGTGCTCTTGCAAATGGATAACATTAGCACTACAAGACAGGAAATAGTGCTGCCATCTAGTGATCTTGCAAATGTATAACATTAGCACTACATGACAGGAAATACTGCTGCCATCTAGTGCTCTTGCTAATGTATAACATTAGCACTACATGACAGGAAATAGTGCTGCCATCTAGTGTTCTTGCAAATGGATAACATTAGCACTACATGACAGGAAATACTGCTGCCATCTAGTGCTCTTGCTAATGTATAACATTAGTACTACATGACAGGAAATTGTGCTGCCATCTAGTGCTCTTGTTAATGTATAACATTAGCACTACATGGCAGGAAATAGTGCTGCCATCTAGTGCTCTTGCCAATGTATAACATTAGCACTACATGACAGGAAATAGTGCTGCCATCTAGTGCTCTTGCTAATGTATAACATTAGCACTACATGACAGGAAATAGTACTGCCATCTAGTGCTCTTGCAAATGTATAACATTAGCACTACAAGACAGGAAATAGTGCTGTCATCTAGTGCTCTTGCTAATGTATAACATTAGCACTACAAGGCAGGTAATAGTGCTGCCATCTAGTACTCTTGCAAATGGATACCATTAGCACTACAAGACAGGAAATAGTGCTGCCATCTAGTGCTCTTGCTAATGTATAACATTAGCACTACATGACAGGAAATAGTGCTGCCATCTAGTGCTCTTGTTAATGTATAACATTAGCACTACATGACAGGAAATAGTGCTGCCATCTAGTGCTCTTGGTAATGTATAACATTAGCACTACAAGACAGGAAATAGTGCTGCCATCTAGTACTCTTGCAAATGGATAACATTAGCACTACAAGACAGGAAATAGTGCTGCCACCTAGTGCTCTTGCTAATGTATAACATTAGCACTACAAGACAGGAAATAGTGCTGCCATCTAGTGCTCTTGCTAATGTATAACATTAGCACTACAAGAATGGAAATAGTGCTGCCATCTAGTGCTCTTGCAAATGTATAACATTAGCACTACATGACAGGAAATACTGCTGCCATCTAGTGCTCTTGCTAATGTATAACATTAGCACTACATGACAGGAAATACTGCTGCCATCTAGTGCTCTTGCTATTGTATAACATTCTTGCAAAACTGCTGCCATATAGTACATCAAACATGTCCACAATCGCTTTTCAACAAAAGATATCAAGAAAATGTGATAACAAAAGTAAAATTTGATTATTTTTTTTAAATTGCATGCTCTATCTGAATCATGGTGAAAAATGGATTTTATATCCCTTAAAATACTGAAAGAAATAAATAAGTGTAAGGTTTTAGAATGTATAAGGTAAAGGGCACCGTTTCTCTTCTGTTGAGGTCACTTACGGCTAGATTTAGAGTTTTGTCGGTAAGGACCCGCGTAGCTAACGCTGGCTTTTTTCTGGCCGCTCCTTTTAAATAACTCTGGTATTGAGAGTCCATATAATGTCAGCATTAGGCTCCAAAAAAGGAGCATAGAGCATATTTAACGCAGCTTCAACTCTCGATACCAGAGTTGCTTACGGACGCGGCCAGCCTCAAAAACGTGCTCGTGCACGATTCCCCCATAGGAAACAATGGGGCTGTTTGAGCTTAAAAAAACCCTAACACCTGCAAAAAAGCTGCGTTCAGCTCCTAACGCAGCCCCATTGTTTGCTATGGGGAAACACTTCCTACGTCTGCACCTAACACCCTAACATGTACCCCGAGTCTAAACACCCCTAGCCTTACACTTATTAACCCCTAATCTGCCGCCCCCGCTATCGCTGACCCCTGCATATTATTTTTAACCCCTAATCTGCCGCTCCGTAAACCGCCGCTACTTACATTATCCTTATGTACCCCTAATCTGCTGCCCCTAACACCGCCGACCCCTATATTATATTTATTAACCCCTAATCTGCCCCCCTCAATGTCGCCTCCACCTGCCTACACTTATTAACCCCTAATCTGTCGAGCGGACCGCACCGCTATCATAATAAAGTTATTAACCCCTAATCCGCCTCACTAACCCTATAATAAATAGTATTAACCCCTAATCTGCCCTCCCTAACATCGCCGACACCTAACTTCAATTATTAACCCCTAATCTACCGCTATTCTAATAAATGTATTAACCCCTAAAGCTAAGTCTAACCCTAACACTAACACCCCCCTAACTTAAATATAATTTAAATCTAACGAAATTAATTAACTCTTATTAAATAAATTATTCCTATTTAAAGCTAAATACTTACCTGTAAAATAAATCCTAATATAGCTACAATATAAATTATAATTGTATTATAGCTATTTTAGGATTAATATTTATTTTACAGGTAACTTTGTATTTATTTTAACCAGGTACAATAGCTATTAAATAGTTAAGAACTATTTAATAGCTAAAATAGTTAAAATAATTACAAAATTACCTGTAAAATAAATCCTAACCTAAGTTACAATTAAACCTAACACTATACTATCATTAAATTAATTAAATAAAATACCTACAATTACCTACAATTAAACCTAACACTACACTATCAATACATTAATTAAATACAATATCTACAAATAACTACAATGAAATAAACTAACTAAAGTACAAAAAATAAAAAATAACTAAGTTACAAAAAATAAAAAAATATTTACAAACATAAGAAAAATATTACAACAATTTTAAACTAATTACACCTACTCTAAGCCCCCTAATAAAATAACAAAGACACCCAAAATAAAAAATGCCCTACCCTATTCTAAATTACTAAAGTTCAAAGCTCTTTTACCTTACCAGCCCTGAACAGGGCCCTTTGCGGGGCATGCCCCAAGAAGTTCAGCTCTTTTGCCTGTAAAAAAAAACATACAATACCCCCCCCCCCCCAACATTACAACCCACCACCCACATACCCCTAATCTAACCCAAACCCCCCTTAAATAAACCTAACACTAAGCCCCTGAAGATCATCCTACCTTGTCTTCACCTCACCGGGTATCACCGATCGGTCCTGGCTCCAAAATCTTCATCCAACCCAAGCGGGGGCTGGCGATCCATCATCCGGTGGCTGAAGAGGTCCAGAAGAGGCTCCAAAGTCTTCATCCTATCCGGGAAGAAGAGTAGATCCGGACCGGCAACCATCATCTTCCAAGCGGCATCTTCTATCTTCATCCGATGAGGACTGGCTCCATCCTGAAGACCTCCACCGCGGACCCATCTTCATCCGGCGACGACCAACTGAAGAATGACGGTTCCTTTAAGGGACGTCATCCAAGATGGCGTCCCTCGAATTCCGATTGGCTGATAGGATTCTATCAGCCAATCGGAATTAAGGTAGGAATATTCTGATTGGCTGATGGAATCAGCCAATCAGATTCAAGATCAATCCGATTGGCTGATCCAATCAGCCAATCAGATTGAGCTCGCATTCTATTGGCTGATCGGAACAGCCAATAGAATGTGAGCTCAATCTGATTGGCTGATTGGCTGATTCTAACACTTCAGACACAACTCTAAATACCGGAGTTAGAAAAATCCCATTGAAAAGATAGGATCTGCAATTGACGTAAGGGGATCTGCGGTATGGAAAAGTCGCGGCTGAAAAGTGAGCGTTAGACCCTTTTTTGAGTGACTCCAAATACCGGAGGTAGCCTAAAACCAGCGTTAGGAGCCTCTAACGCTGGTTTTCACGGCTACCGCCAAACTCCAAATCTAGGCCTTAGGGACATATAATGAAGAGTTACTAAAGTGTGCAAACAGTGGCTGTATGGAATTTACACATTTTAAAGCAGTGGATACAAAATAAAAAGGAGCATGAATTTAAATCACCAAGATACAATTTTATTGCCCACTATGTTAAATTAACTAAGGATACTAAGCGAACAAAGCAAATTTCTATCTGTTTTGCGAAA